>NW_026112752.1:0-65904 GCF_024323335.1 Lathyrus oleraceus | reverse complement strand
AAAAAAAAATTGCTATTACTTAATCACTATCTTGGCCATGCACCGATAGTTCATTTATATTATAAGCAGTTGATTTTTAGAATACTATTCAATCATTCAAATGATATATCACTTAATCACTATTACTGACATAAGCGATCACATAGAATTTAAGATTTTATTGATAATTAAATAAAATTATATGAAGTAGCACGAGACACATCAGATAGATCCACGTAAAAATGCATAAATATGTATCTTTTTTTAACCGACAAAAAAATATAATTATTTTTCTCAAAGATGAAGATCCTAAATCTTGATTATTATGTATTATAATCTTTCCCAATTCATCTTAACTGTTAAGATAATTCCTATTATTTTGTAGGTGTTGACTATAGTCTACAATCTCTAATTAATGAACAAAATTATAACGAACAAAATTGTGTATAAGTTCTTAAATGTGTTTGTTGTAATCAATTACTAAATTTAAAATTGACAATATAAGTGAGTAAATAATTAATAATATACAATAGATTTATAAAAATTATTATTTAAGTATTTTATTTTCTATTTCTATTTTATTATTTATTTTTATAAGTTAAGTGACTACATATTAATTTTTAAATATTTGTAGTTATTAATAATTTTATAATAAAATTATAAATCAACAATAATCAAATCTTATCTAATGATCTAAGACATGTTTTGAAAGATGGAATATTGTGTTTATTATATATTAGTTGTTACAATATATCTCTTTATTAACTATTTTGGTTAAATTTATTTTAAATAGTCATTTTAGCTATTGAATTATTTTTGTTAGAAAATCATGTGATAAAAATAGTAAAATTGGATTAATGATAACCAAAATAGTGTAAGTGCTCTATTATATTGATTATTTTCGTCAAAATGCATAATAAATGTATATGAAGTGTTTGCTTAATCATTGCAACGATTGAATTTTGTTCTCAAATTGAAGATGGAAAATGAATAGAAACAAAAGAAAATCCAAACTTTGTATCTAGTAGCAATGTAGCATATGATACCTATTCCCATATGATACCATTAATTAACATAAACTATAGTACAATACTACTTAATTACCTTACCACCACTACAAATCAATTACCACGTTTTAATGATTATTCATTTTAAAACAAGCTTTCAAACCTATTGGAGGTAGTGAGTTTATTAAGGCATGTTTTCGTATTTTTTAAGATGCTTTGAAAGATGGAATATTGTGTTTAATAATATATTAGTTGTTACAAATATATCTCTTTATTAATTATCTTGATTATAAATTTATTTTAAATAATCATTTTAGCTATTGAATTGTTTTTGTTATAAAATCATGTGAATAAAAATAGTAAAATTGGATTTAATAACCAAATAGTGCTAAGTGCTCTATTTATTGATTATTTTCGTCAAAATGCATAATAAATGTATATGAAGTGTGTGTTTAATAATTGCAACAATTGAATTTTGTTCTCAAATTTTAAGATGGAATATTGAAAATTGAATAGAAACAAAAGAAAAACCCAAACTTTGTATCTAGTAGCAATGTAGCATGATACCTGATACCATATGATACCAAACTTTGTATCTATTTAAAGGTAGTGAGTTTATTAAGCATGTTTCATATTTTGGTAAGTGGTTCTCATAAATAATTGTTTTGCATTTTGTCCCATTAATAATTGGCTGAATTTTGCATGGTTCCTTGCTTGCTATTAGCATGTATTCTCAAAATCTATTTATTTTGATGAAAGTAACTTGTTTTGCATTTGAGTAAGAAGACAGAAAAATAATGGACAAGTAATTCATGTGATAAAGTCTCATAATAGCATAATTACATTTTTAAAACAAACAATGCTATAAAGAAATTTAGTGAAGTACAGTAAGCCAATTTGCTATAAAACGAGTCCATTACACCATTCATCATCATGCAACTTACAACTTTGTAAGCATAATATCATTATATTTTCTACATACCATCTTCCAAGTTATTTTCACATCTAATTCATTATACTTGGTTGTGAAGCACTACACTTTCATATTTTTCATTAATTTCGCCGACCTCACTCCAACATATTCTTTGAAGATATCAATGTAAGGTTTAAGATTGTCTTGTTATACATACTTAATTTCGTCCAATATTTGTCACCCTTAATATTTATAATATGTTGATATATCTTTAATGTCAAATTATTGATTTTTGCAGATTTCTTTCCGTCAATTTTAGCATGGCCGACCCAGGTATTTTCGTTATAATTGTAATTTTTTTATCTATGTTTCTGCAATTCAATAGAATTTGCTTTCATATTTAAGTTAAATTCTTTTACTTTTTCAGGAATGGATGCTCCTCCTTTTTACGTCATCTTGATAGCAGTTGGCGGTTTAATAGTATTTTTTATTTTTTGTTATTATTACTCGCGTTTGGAGATATTATAGACGTCAATATCTTGTTCGAATGATTCAAGAGAGAATCAGTGAGTCAACGTTTGACTCATCTGTCTCACTCCAACACACTGAAAATCAGTGTATGATATGTGTCTATGAGTTTGAAGATGGGGAAATAATTCATAGTTTGCCATGCGGGCATGCATTTCATAAAAAATGCTTGCCCCAATATTTATTAAAAATGGCTCTTACCTGCCCCATTTGTAGGGCAAAGATTTGAAGCATATTAATGTAATATTTTATATTCAATATTAATGTAATAAAGTTTTATATTAAGGTAAAAAAAGTGTTATGGTGTTTGAGAATGAATATAAATATATAAAATTAATTATATTATATTTATTAAATTATATATTTGTAATATTTTATTTTTAATATAACTACCTTGAAAGTCATGCTATGAACCATTTTTATTTATTATATGTAAATATTATATTAAGACATATTTATTGAACAATTTTGATCTATTGAGAGTGTAAAATAAATAATAGATAAACATTAATTTATCGACGAAAATATAAATGCTAACTACTTTCAATTTAAACATTACACTTTTATTGTTGATATGTAAGAGACTCACTATTTCTAAAATAGTATTAGAGGGATGTAAACACTGGTTATTCCATACTATAAATTGTTTATAATTGAACATGTAAATTAAAAAACAAAATTAATGTTACAGATTTCATAAAAACATATATAAATATATGGAATATTATTAAAAATTGAACAAAATAACATATTAAAATGAATAAAAGTATAAAAAAAGTTATACCGTCAATATCTTATCAACCAGGCAAAAAGAAACAAGTTTTTTTCTTTTAGAATTACGTTGGGTACAAAGAAGAAAAAAATTAACATGATTTGGCATTTACTAAATCAATCTACCGTTATCTCCTCTTTTTATTATAACTTTTGTAAAAATATTTGGTATCACAAGTATTTTTAAATATTTATATTTTTTTTTATGTTGATTTGTTTTTTCAATATTATTAATAAATTATAATTTTGAATGAAAAGTAAAAACAATTTATAATAAAAGGAAGGAAATATTAATTACCGAAGTGTAAGCATGTTTAAGAGGTATATGGATAATTAAGATTCAAAGCAATCATACATTTGCAAACGTTCTCAAATGTGAGAGTGCTCTTTCTGACCAATTAAAAACAATAGTATTAAACGCATGCAATAAATTGCAACGGTAATTTTTGCAACTGATAGAAAAAATAAATACAACAATATTAATAGTAATTAATATGACAATGTATAATTTTCAACGGATAAAAATTAACGATAATAAATTTAATAACGGTAATAATTATAAATAGTCACCTATTTTATTACTTTTATTCACAATTAATTTTATTTTCAATTTGTTTTATCTCATTTTAATTAATTTTTTCTTATATTGTCAATGCATCCCAATCAACATAATGTAAAACGGTAGTATTTCTTTTTTTTATTTCAACTCAACAAAAACTCATATTTTAAAAACATCTCTTATTCACACAATAATCTAAATTTAAAACTCTCCACAATTTCAACTTGATAAAACATATATGAAAATATATTGGTAGAAGAATAACAATTATTGAAAATATTTTTTTATATAATATTTCTTTTATTTTGTACTAGTAATTTATTTAACGTTTATATTCTTTAATAAATTATTTTCTTGTATTATATATATATATATATATATATATATATATATATATATATATATATATAGTATATTAATATATATATATATATATATATATTATATAAATGTATAATTTTTTTTTATATATTTGAATTAAATTGTTTCGATTATATTTTTTTATATAATATAAATACGGAATATATTATAGGATTTGATGGAATTCATTTGAGTTTTTGTTGAGTTGTATGAATATTCAAACGATATAGAAAAGTTGTTTAGAAAATAAAAAGGTGTAATATAATATAAAAAGTAAATAAATCTAATCTCATTAAAACCCAAAATGAAGATGGATCTGAGTGCTCTTTTATTCATATATTGTTCAATTTGGTATTAATATGTAGTGAGTGCATATTTTTAATGCAATGCCACTTTTTTTTTCTAGCAGCAGCAAGTGAATTCGGGTTAACATTTGAAGAAGCCATGGAAGAGCGATTGTGTACATATTCCTGAGTTGTTGCTCATTTTCCCACATCAGTTAAGGAGGTAAAGATGAAACATTTATCATGTTTGCAATGCCAAAGAGTATAAGACATATATACAATATATATTCAATTTGTTTGATGACTCCTATTCTTAAAGTTTTGTTCTTCTCCTAGATTGATCTATTATGAGACATCCAATTTGCTTGCTTTTTTTACTCCTTTTGTATTCAAAAGTATGAATCTAATTTTAATTGATTCCATTTTGATGATAGGTTGTAGCTTGAGAAGTTTGAGAATGGTTTTGGAACAACATATCGATATATGCTTAGTATCTTTATAGGTAAACACAAAGGTATTCTATGAAGCTATTACACTTACTGTCTCTTGATTCTAAAAACACATAGTTGCGTCTCATTCATTTTTCAACTCTTTATTCTCAATGGATTTAATGTAATGTTTACCACTTAGAAAATTTAAACTTAATTAATTTTTACATGAAATGCTAATTTATTGATAGTTATAGAAAATGTCGGTTGACACTCAATTTAATGTTGATAATGTCTATGACAATACATTGCATATAAGTGAGGTATAGATATAGATATATTATGTTGGAAACAAGGTCACTGAAAAAGTCATTTTAAATTATTTAGAATTACATTAAGCAGTGATGATTATGCTATAGTTCATTTATTTGGTATTCAGTGATGATTATGCTATAGTTCATTTAATTTTTTTACATGTAGAATATCATAGAAGTGCAGTGAACTGTTGTGCTAACAAGCATATTTGTCACCACCATGCATTTGTTGTGTCAAAATAGTATAAAATAAGTTACTGCTCTTTTACTGTCCAATCCGGTTGATTCTCAACTATTTTTGTAAATATTGTTTACTTTGAATATTCAGTACTTTTACATAGTGGTATCTCATGTAACATTTAAATTATAAATGTATTTAGTGAATATAGTAGTATTTATAGGTTACTTTGATTATTCAGTACTTTATAGGGGATGTAATTTCTGGTTGAGTTATATAATTCCAACTGTCTCCAAATAGTGAATATAATGGAATAATATCTCATGTTAAAATTATAAATGTACCTTTCTATGTTAAAATATCACATAAGCTTTATGATCTTCGGGCAATATCAATATGGTTTTGTATAAAATATGGTTAGTATAAGTGGCTTTTTGTTTAGGAAATTTAATTCTAAAAACAAAGTATGACGAGTACAATGAAAAAAGAAAGTGTTAGTTGTTCATGTGGTTTATCATGTCAATTGCAACATAAAAAGGTTGTAGGTACATATGTATAGATTGTAGAAATAAAAAAATTGCTATTACTTAATCACTATCTTGGCCATGCACCGATAGTTCATTTATAGTTATAAGCAGTTGATTTTTAGAATACTATTCAATCAATTCAAATGATATATCACTTAATCACTATTACTGACATAAGCGATCACATAGAATTTAAGATTTTATTGATAATTAAATAAATTATATGAAGTAGCACGAGACACAATCAGATAGATCCACGTAAAAATGCATAAATATGTATCTTTTTTTAACCGACAAAAAAAATATTATTTTTCTCAAAGATGAAAGATCCTAAATCTTGATTATTATGTATTATAATCTTTCCCAATTCATCTTAACTGTTAAGATATTTCCTATTATTTTGTAGGTGTTGACTATAGTCTACAATCTCTAATTAATGAACAAAATTATAACGAACAAAATTGTGTATAAGTTCTTAAATGTGTTTGTTGTAATCAATTACTAAATTTAAAATTGACAATATAAGTGAGTAAATAATTAATAAAATATACAATAGATTTAAAAAATTATTATTTAAGTATTTTATTTTCTATTTCTATTTTATTATTTATTTTTTATAAGTTAAGTGACTACATATTAATTTTTAAATATTGTAGTTATTAATAATTTTATAATAAAAATTATAAATCAACATAATCAATCTTATCTAATGATCTAAGACATGTTTTGAAAGATGGAATATTGTGTTTATTAATATATTAGTTGTTACAAATATATCTCTTTATTAACTATTTTGGTTATAAATTTATTTTAAATAGTCATTTTAGCTATTGAATTATTTTTGTTAGAAAATCATGTGAATAAAAATAGTAAAATTGGATTAATGATAACCAAAATAGTGTAAGTGCTCTATTTATTGATTATTTTCGTCAAAATGCATAATAAATGTATATGAAGTGTTTGCTTAATCATTGCAACGATTGAATTTTGTTCTCAAATTGAAGATGGAAAATGAATAGAAACAAAAGAAAATCCAAACTTTGTATCTAGTAGCAATGTAGCATATGATACCTATTCCCATATGATACCATTAATTAACATAAACTATAGTACAATACTTAATTACCTTACCACCACTACAAATCAATTACCACGTTTTAATGATTATTCATTTTAAAACAAGCTTTCAACCTATTTGGAGGTAGTGAGTTTATTAAGGCATGTTTTCGTATTTTTTAAGATGCTTTGAAAGATGGAATATTGTGTTTAATAATATATTAGTTGTTACAAATATATCTCTTTATTAATTATCTTGATTATAATTTATTTTAATAATCATTTTAGCTATTGAATTGTTTTTGTTATAAAATCATGTGAATAAAATAGTAAAATTGGATTAATAATAACCAAAATAGTGCTAAGTGCTCTATTTATTGATTATTTTCGTCAAAATGCATAAATGTATATGAAGTGTGTGTTTAATAATTGCAACAATTGAATTTTGTTCTCAAATTTTAAGATGGAATATTGAAAATTGAATAGAAACAAAAGAAAACCCAAACTTTGTATCTAGTAGCAATGTAGCATATGATACCTGATACCATATGATACCAAACTTTGTATCTATTTAAAGGTAGTGAGTTTATTAAGCATGTTTTCATATTTTGGTAAGTGGTTCTCATAAATAATTGTTTTGCATTTTGTCCCATTAATAATTGGCTGAATTTTGCATGGTTCCTTGCTTGCTATTAGCATGTATTCTCAAAATCTATTTATTTTGATGAAAGTAACTTGTTTTGCATTTGAGTAAGAAGACAGAAAAATAATGGACAAGTAATTCATGTGATAAAAATGTCTCATAATAGCATAATTACATTTTTAAAACAAACAATGCTATAAAGAATTTAGTGAATACAGTAAGCCAATTTGCTATAAAACGAGTCCATTACACCATTCATCATCATGCAACTTACAACTTTGTAAGCATAATATCATTATATTTTCTACATACCATCTTCCAAGTTATTTTCACATCTAATTCATTATACTTGGTTGTGAAGCACTACACTTTCATATTTTTCATTAATTTCGCCGACCTCACTCCAACATATTCTTTGAACAATATTTGTCACCCTTAATATTTATAATATGTTGATATATCTTTAATGTCAAATTATTGATTTTTGCAGATTTCTTTCCGTCAATTTTAGCATGGCCGACCCAGGTATTTTCGTTATAATTGTAATTTTTTTATCTATGTTTCTGCAATTCAATAGAATTTGCTTTCATATTTAAGTTAAATTCTTTTACTTTTTCAGGAATGGATGCTCCTCCTTTTTACGTCATCTTGATAGCAGTTGGCGGTTTAATAGTACTTTTTATTTTTTTGGTTATTATTACTCGCGTTTGGAGATATTATAGACGTCAATATCTTGTTCGAATGATTCAAGAGAGAATCAGTGAGTCAACGTTTGACTCATCTGTCTCACTCCAACACACTGAAAATCAGTGTATGATATGTGTCTATGAGTTTGAAGATGGGGAAATAATTCATAGTTTGCCATGCGGGCATGCATTTCATAAAAAATGCTTGCCCCAATATTTATTAAAAATGTCTCTTACCTGCCCCATTTGTAGGGCAAAGATTTGAAGCATATTAATGTAATATTTTATATTCAATATTAATGTAATAAAGTTTATATTAAGGTAAAAAAAGTGTTATGGTGTTTGAGAATGAATATATATATATAAAATTAATTATATTATATTTATTAAATTATATATTTGTAATATTTTATTTTTAATATAACTACCTTGAAAGTCATGCTATGAACCATTTTTATTTATTATATGTAAATATTATATTAAGACATATTTATTGAACAATTTTGATCTATTGAGAGTGTAAATAAATATAATAGATAAACATTAATTTATCGACGAAAATATAAATGCTAACTACTTTCAATTTAACATTTACACTTTTATTTGTTGATATGTAAGAGACTCACTATTTCTAAAATAGTATTAGAGGGATGTAAACACTGGTTATTCCATACTATAAATTGTTTATAATTGAACATGTAAATTAAAAAACAAAATTAATGTTACAGATTTCATAAAAACATATATAAATATATGGAATATTAATTAAAAATTGAACAAAATAACATATTAAAATGAATAAAAGTATAAAAAAAAGTATACCGTCAATATCTTATCAACCAGGCAAAAAGAAACAAGTTGTTTTTCTTTTAGAATTACGTTGGGTACAAAGAAGAAAAAAATTAATATGATTTGGCATTTACTAAATCAATCTACCGTTATCTCCTCTTTTTATTATAACTTTTGTAAAAATATTTGGTATCACAAGTATTTTTAAATATTTATATTTTTTTTTTTTGTTGATTTGTTTTTTCAATATTATTAATAAATTATAATTTTGAATGAAAAGTAAAAACAATTTATAATAAAAAGGAAGGAAATATTAATTACCGAAGTGTAAGCATGTTTAAGAGGTATATGGATAATTAAGATTCAAAGCAATCATACATTTGCAAACGTTCTCAAATGTGAGAGTGCTCTTTCTGACCAATTAAAAACAATAGTATTAAACGCACGCAATAAATTGCAACGGTAATTTTTGCAACTGATAGAAAAATAAATACAACAATATTAATAGTAATTAATATGACAATGTATAATTTTCAACGGATAAAAATTAACGATAATAAATTTAATAACGGTAATAATTATAAATAGTCACCTATTTTATTACTTTTATTCACAATTAATTTTATTTTCAATTTGTTTTATCTCATTTTAATTAATTTTTTTCTTATATTGTCAATGCATCCCAATCAACATAATGTAAAACGGTAGTATTTCTTTTTTTATTTCAACTCAACAAAACTCATATTTTAAAAATGCATCTCTTATTCACACAATAATCTAAATTTTTAAAACTCTCCACAATTTCAACTTGATAAAACATATATGAAAATATTATTGGTAGAAGAATACAATTATTGAAAATATTTTTTTATATAATATTTTCTTTTATTTTGTACTAGTATTTATTTTAACGTTTATATTCTTTTAATAAATTATTTTCTTGTATTATATATATATATATATATATATATATATATATGTATTATATATATATATATATATAATATATATATATATAATATATATTATATATATTAAATGTATAATTTTTTTTTTTATATATTTGAATTAAATTGTTTCGATTATATTTTTTATATAATATAAATACGGAATATATTATAGGATTTGATGGAATTCATTTGAGTTTTTGTTGAGTTGTATGAATATTCAAACGATATAGAAAAGTTGTTTAGAAAATAAAAAGGTGTAATATAATATAAAAAAGTAAATAAATCTCATTTAAAAACCCAAAATGAAGATGGATCTGAGTGCTCTTTTATTCATATATTGTTCAATTTGGTATTAATATGTAGTGAGTGCATATTTTTAATGCAATGCCACTTTTTTTTTTCTAGCAGCAGCAAGTGAATTCGGGTTAACATTTGAAGAAGCCATGGAAGAGCGATTGTGTACATATTCCTGAGTTGTTGCTCATTTTCCCACATCAGTTAAGGAGGTAAAGATGAAAACATTTATCATGTTTGCAATGCCAAAGAGTATAAGACATATATACAATATATATTCAATTTGTTTGATGACTCCTATTCTTAAAGTTTTGTTCTTCTCCTAGATTGATCTATTATGAGACATCCAATTTGCTTGCTTTTTTTACTCCTTTTGTATTCAAAAGTATGAATCTAATTTTAATTGATTCCATTTTGATGATAGGTTGTAGCTTGAGAAGTTTGAGAATGGTTTTTGGAACAACATATCGATATATGCTTAGTATCTTTATAGGTAAACACAAAGGTATTTATGAAGCTATTACACTTACTGTCTCTTGATTCTAAAAACACATAGTTGCGTCTCATTCATTTTTTCAACTCTTTATTCTCAATGGATTTAATGTAATGTTTACCACTTAGAAAAATTTAAACTTAATTAATTTTTACATGAAATGCTAATTTATTGATAGTTATAGAAAATGTCGGTTGACACTCAATTTAATGTTGATAATGTCTATGACAATACATTGCATATAAGTGAGGTATAGATATAGATATATTATGTTGGAAACAAGGTCACTGAAAAAGTCATTTTAAATTATTTAGAATTACATTAAGCAGTGATGATTATGCTATAGTTCATTTATTTGGTATTCAGTGATGATTATGCTATAGTTCATTTAATTTTTTTACATGTAGAATATCATAGAAGTGCAGTGAACTGTTGTGCTAACAAGCATATTTGTCACCACCATGCATTTGTTGTGTCAAAATAGTATAAAATAAGTTACTGCTCTTTTACTGTCCAATCCGGTTGATTCTCAACTATTTTTGTAAATATTGTTTACTTTGAATATTCAGTACTTTTACATAGTGGTATCTCATGTAACATTTAAATTATAAATGTATTTAGTGAATATAGTAGTATTTATAGGTTACTTTGATTATTCAGTACTTTATAGGGGATGTAATTTCTGGTTGAGTTATATAATTCCAACTGTCTCCAAATAGTGAATATAATGGAATAATATCTCATGTTAAAATTATAAATGTACCTTTCTATGTTAAAATATCACATAAGCTTTATGATCTTCGGGCAATATCAATATGGTTTTGTATAAAATATGGTTAGTATAAGTGGCTTTTTGTTTAGGAAATTTAATTCTAAAAACAAAGTATGACGAGTACAATGAAAAAAAAGTGTTAGTTGTTCATGTGGTTTATCATGTCAATTGCAACATAAAAAAGGTTGTAGGTACATATGTATAGATTGTAGAAATAAAAAAAATTGCTATTACTTAATCACTATCTTGGCCATGCACCGATAGTTCATTTATAGTTATAAGCAGTTGATTTTTAGAATACTATTCAATCAATTCAAATGATATATCACTTAATCACTATTACTGACATAAGCGATCACATAGAATTTAAGATTTTATTGATAATTAAATAAAATTATATGAAGTAGCACGAGACACAATCAGATAGATCCACGTAAAAATGCATAAATATGTATCTTTTTTTAACCGACAAAAAAAATATAATTATTTTTCTCAAAGATGAAAGATCCTAAATCTTGATTATTATGTATTATAATCTTTCCCAATTCATCTTAACTGTTAAGATAATTTCCTATTATTTTGTAGGTGTTGACTATAGTCTACAATCTCTAATTAATGAACAAAATTATAACGAACAAAATTGTGTATAAGTTCTTAAATGTGTTTGTTGTAATCAATTACTAAATTTAAAATTGACAATATAAGTGAGTAAATAATTAATAAAATATACAATAGATTTATAAAAATTATTATTTAAGTATTTTATTTTCTATTTCTATTTTATTATTTATTTTTTATAAGTTAAGTGACTACATATTAATTTTTAAATATTTGTAGTTATTAATATTTTATAATAAAAATTATAAATCAACAATAATCAAATCTTATCTAATGATCTAAGACATGTTTTGAAAGATGGAATATTGTGTTTATTAATATATTAGTTGTTACAAATATATCTCTTTATTAACTATTTTGGTTATAAATTTATTTTAAATAGTCATTTTAGCTATTGAATTATTTTTGTTAGAAAATCATGTGAATAAAAATAGTAAAATTGGATTAATGATAACCAAAATAGTGTAAGTGCTCTATTTATTGATTATTTTCGTCAAAATGCATAATAAATGTATATGAAGTGTTTGCTTAATCATTGCAACGATTGAATTTTGTTCTCAAATTGAAGATGGAAAATGAATAGAAACAAAAGAAAATCCAAACTTTGTATCTAGTAGCAATGTAGCATATGATACCTATTCCCATATGATACCATTAATTAACATAAACTATAGTACAATACTTAATTACCTTACCACCACTACAAATCAATTACCACGTTTTAATGATTATTCATTTTAAAACAAGCTTTCAAACCTATTTGGAGGTAGTGAGTTTATTAAGGCATGTTTTCGTATTTTTTAAGATGCTTTGAAAGATGGAATATTGTGTTTAATAATATATTAGTTGTTACAAATATATCTCTTTATTAATTATCTTGATTATAAATTTATTTTAAATAATCATTTTAGCTATTGAATTGTTTTTGTTATAAAATCATGTGAATAAAAATAGTAAAATTGGATTAATAATAACCAAAATAGTGCTAAGTGCTCTATTTATTGATTATTTTCGTCAAAATGCATAATAAATGTATATGAAGTGTGTGTTTAATAATTGCAACAATTGAATTTTGTTCTCAAATTTTAAGATGGAATATTGAAAATTGAATAGAAACAAAAGAAAACCCAAACTTTGTATCTAGTAGCAATGTAGCATATGATACCTGATACCATATGATACCAAACTTTGTATCTATTTAAAGGTAGTGAGTTTATTAAGCATGTTTTCATATTTTGGTAAGTGGTTCTCATAAATAATTGTTTTGCATTTTGTCCCATTAATAATTGGCTGAATTTTGCATGGTTCCTTGCTTGCTATTAGCATGTATTCTCAAAATCTATTTATTTTGATGAAAGTAACTTGTTTTGCATTTGAGTAAGAAGACAGAAAAATAATGGACAAGTAATTCATGTGATAAAAATGTCTCATAATAGCATAATTACATTTTTAAAACAAACAATGCTATAAAGAAATTTAGTGAAGTACAGTAAGCCAATTTGCTATAAAACGAGTCCATTACACCATTCATCATCATGCAACTTACAACTTTGTAAGCATAATATCATTATATTTTCTACATACCATCTTCCAAGTTATTTTCACATCTAATTCATTATACTTGGTTGTGAAGCACTACACTTTCATATTTTTCATTAATTTCGCCGACCTCACTCCAACATATTCTTTGAAGATATCAATGTAAGGTTTAAGATTGTCTTGTTATACATACTTAATTTCGTCCAATATTTGTCACCCTTAATATTTATAATATGTTGATATATCTTTAATGTCAAATTATTGATTTTTGCAGATTTCTTTCCGTCAATTTTAGCATGGCCGACCCAGGTATTTTCGTTATAATTGTAATTTTTTTATCTATGTTTCTGCAATTCAATAGAATTTGCTTTCATATTTAAGTTAAATTCTTTTACTTTTTCAGGAATGGATGCTCCTCCTTTTTACGTCATCTTGATAGCAGTTGGCGGTTTAATAGTATTTTTATTTTTTTGGTTATTATTACTCGCGTTTGGAGATATTATAGACGTCAATATCTTGTTCGAATGATTCAAGAGAGAATCAGTGAGTCAACGTTTGACTCATCTGTCTCACTCCAACACACTGAAAATCAGTGTATGATATGTGTCTATGAGTTTGAAGATGGGGAAATAATTCATAGTTTGCCATGCGGGCATGCATTTCATAAAAAATGCTTGCCCCAATATTTATTAAAAATGTCTCTTACCTGCCCCATTTGTAGGGCAAAGATTTGAAGCATATTAATGTAATATTTTATATTCAATATTAATGTAATAAAGTTTATATTAAGGTAAAAAAAGTGTTATGGTGTTTGAGAATGAATATAATAATATATAAAATTAATTATATTATATTTATTAAATTATATTTGTAATATTTTATTTTTAATATAACTACCTTGAAAGTCATGCTATGAACCATTTTTATTTATTATATGTAAATATTATATTAAGACATATTTATTGAACAATTTTGATCTATTGAGAGTGTAAAATAAATATAATAGATAAACATTAATTTATCGACGAAAATATAAATGCTAACTACTTTCAATTTAAACATTTACACTTTTATTTGTTGATATGTAAGAGACTCACTATTTCTAAAATAGTATTAGAGGGATGTAAACACTGGTTATTCCATACTATAAATTGTTTATAATTGAACATGTAAATTAAAAAACAAAATTAATGTTACAGATTTCATAAAAACATATATAAATATATGGAATATTAATTAAAAATTGAACAAAATAACATATTAAAATGAATAAAAGTATAAAAAAAAGTATACCGTCAATATCTTATCAACCAGGCAAAAAGAAACAAGTTGTTTTTCTTTTAGAATTACGTTGGGTACAAAGAAGAAAAAAATTAATATGATTTGGCATTTACTAAATCAATCTACCGTTATCTCCTCTTTTTATTATAACTTTTGTAAAAATATTTGGTATCACAAGTATTTTTAAATATTTATATTTTTTTTTATGTTGATTTGTTTTTTCAATATTATTAATAAATTATAATTTTGAATGAAAAGTAAAAACAATTTATAATAAAAAGGAAGGAAATATTAATTACCGAAGTGTAAGCATGTTTAAGAGGTATATGGATAATTAAGATTCAAAGCAATCATACATTTGCAAACGTTCTCAAATGTGAGAGTGCTCTTTCTGACCAATTAAAAACAATAGTATTAAACGCATGCAATAAATTGCAACGGTAATTTTTGCAACTGATAGAAAAATAAATACAACAATATTAATAGTAATTAATATGACAATGTATAATTTTCAACGGATAAAAATTAACGATAATAAATTTAATAACGGTAATAATTATAAATAGTCACCTATTTTATTACTTTTATTCACAATTAATTTTATTTTCAATTTGTTTTATCTCATTTTAATTAATTTTTTTCTTATATTGTCAATGCATCCCAATCAACATAATGTAAAACGGTAGTATTTCTTTTTTTTATTTCAACTCAACAAAAACTCATATTTTAAAAATGCATCTCTTATTCACACAATAATCTAAATTTTTAAAACTCTCCACAATTTCAACTTGATAAAACATATATGAAAATATTATTGGTAGAAGAATAACAATTATTGAAAAATATTTTTTTATATAATATTTTCTTTTATTTTGTACTAGTAATTTATTTTAACGTTTATATTCTTTTAATAAATTATTTTCTTGTATTATATATATAATATATATATATATATATATATATATATATGTATATATATATATATATATATATATATATATATATATATATATATTAAATGTATAATTTTTTTTTTTATATATTTGAATTAAATTGTTTCGATTATATTTTTTATATAATATAAATACGGAATATATTATAGGATTTGATGGAATTCATTTGAGTTTTTGTTGAGTTGTATGAATATTCAAACGATATAGAAAAGTTGTTTAGAAAATAAAAAGGTGTAATATAATATAAAAAAGTAAATAAATCTCATTTAAAAACCCAAAATGAAGATGGATCTGAGTGCTCTTTTATTCATATATTGTTCAATTTGGTATTAATATGTAGTGAGTGCATATTTTTAATGCAATGCCACTTTTTTTTTTCTAGCAGCAGCAAGTGAATTCGGGTTAACATTTGAAGAAGCCATGGAAGAGCGATTGTGTACATATTCCTGAGTTGTTGCTCATTTTCCCACATCAGTTAAGGAGGTAAAGATGAAAACATTTATCATGTTTGCAATGCCAAAGAGTATAAGACATATATACAATATATATTCAATTTGTTTGATGACTCCTATTCTTAAAGTTTTGTTCTTCTCCTAGATTGATCTATTATGAGACATCCAATTTGCTTGCTTTTTTTACTCCTTTTGTATTCAAAAGTATGAATCTAATTTTAATTGATTCCATTTTGATGATAGGTTGTAGCTTGAGAAGTTTGAGAATGGTTTTTGGAACAACATATCGATATATGCTTAGTATCTTTATAGGTAAACACAAAGGTATTCTATGAAGCTATTACACTTACTGTCTCTTGATTCTAAAAACACATAGTTGCGTCTCATTCATTTTTTCAACTCTTTATTCTCAATGGATTTAATGTAATGTTTACCACTTAGAAAAATTTAAACTTAATTAATTTTTACATGAAATGCTAATTTATTGATAGTTATAGAAAATGTCGGTTGACACTCAATTTAATGTTGATAATGTCTATGACAATACATTGCATATAAGTGAGGTATAGATATAGATATATTATGTTGGAAACAAGGTCACTGAAAAAGTCATTTTAAATTATTTAGAATTACATTAAGCAGTGATGATTATGCTATAGTTCATTTATTTGGTATTCAGTGATGATTATGCTATAGTTCATTTAATTTTTTTACATGTAGAATATCATAGAAGTGCAGTGAACTGTTGTGCTAACAAGCATATTTGTCACCACCATGCATTTGTTGTGTCAAAATAGTATAAAATAAGTTACTGCTCTTTTACTGTCCAATCCGGTTGATTCTCAACTATTTTTGTAAATATTGTTTACTTTGAATATTCAGTACTTTTACATAGTGGTATCTCATGTAACATTTAAATTATAAATGTATTTAGTGAATATAGTAGTATTTATAGGTTACTTTGATTATTCAGTACTTTATAGGGGATGTAATTTCTGGTTGAGTTATATAATTCCAACTGTCTCCAAATAGTGAATATAATGGAATAATATCTCATGTTAAAATTATAAATGTACCTTTCTATGTTAAAATATCACATAAGCTTTATGATCTTCGGGCAATATCAATATGGTTTTGTATAAAATATGGTTAGTATAAGTGGCTTTTTGTTTAGGAAATTTAATTCTAAAAACAAAGTATGACGAGTACAATGAAAAAGAAAGTGTTAGTTGTTCATGTGGTTTATCATGTCAATTGCAACATAAAAAAGGTTGTAGGTACATATGTATAGATTGTAGAAATAAAAAAAATTGCTATTACTTAATCACTATCTTGGCCATGCACCGATAGTTCATTTATAGTTATAAGCAGTTGATTTTTAGAATACTATTCAATCAATTCAAATGATATATCACTTAATCACTATTACTGACATAAGCGATCACATAGAATTTAAGATTTTATTGATAATTAAATAAAATTATATGAAGTAGCACGAGACACAATCAGATAGATCCACGTAAAAATGCATAAATATGTATCTTTTTTTAACCGACAAAAAAAATATAATTATTTTTCTCAAAGATGAAAGATCCTAAATCTTGATTATTATGTATTATAATCTTTCCCAATTCATCTTAACTGTTAAGATAATTTCCTATTATTTTGTAGGTGTTGACTATAGTCTACAATCTCTAATTAATGAACAAAATTATAACGAACAAAATTGTGTATAAGTTCTTAAATGTGTTTGTTGTAATCAATTACTAAATTTAAAATTGACAATATAAGTGAGTAAATAATTAATAAAATATACAATAGATTTATAAAAATTATTATTTAAGTATTTTATTTTCTATTTCTATTTTATTATTTATTTTTTATAAGTTAAGTGACTACATATTAATTTTTAAATATTTGTAGTTATTAATAATTTTATAATAAAAATTATAAATCAACAATAATCAAATCTTATCTAATGATCTAAGACATGTTTTGAAAGATGGAATATTGTGTTTATTAATATATTAGTTGTTACAAATATATCTCTTTATTAACTATTTTGGTTATAAATTTATTTTAAATAGTCATTTTAGCTATTGAATTATTTTTGTTAGAAAATCATGTGAATAAAAATAGTAAAATTGGATTAATGATAACCAAAATAGTGTAAGTGCTCTATTTATTGATTATTTTCGTCAAAATGCATAATAAATGTATATGAAGTGTTTGCTTAATCATTGCAACGATTGAATTTTGTTCTCAAATTGAAGATGGAAAATGAATAGAAACAAAAGAAAATCCAAACTTTGTATCTAGTAGCAATGTAGCATATGATACCTATTCCCATATGATACCATTAATTAACATAAACTATAGTACAATACTTAATTACCTTACCACCACTACAAATCAATTACCACGTTTTAATGATTATTCATTTTAAAACAAGCTTTCAAACCTATTTGGAGGTAGTGAGTTTATTAAGGCATGTTTTCGTATTTTTTAAGATGCTTTGAAAGATGGAATATTGTGTTTAATAATATATTAGTTGTTACAAATATATCTCTTTATTAATTATCTTGATTATAAATTTATTTTAAATAATCATTTTAGCTATTGAATTGTTTTTGTTATAAAATCATGTGAATAAAAATAGTAAAATTGGATTAATAATAACCAAAATAGTGCTAAGTGCTCTATTTATTGATTATTTTCGTCAAAATGCATAATAAATGTATATGAAGTGTGTGTTTAATAATTGCAACAATTGAATTTTGTTCTCAAATTTTAAGATGGAATATTGAAAATTGAATAGAAACAAAAGAAAACCCAAACTTTGTATCTAGTAGCAATGTAGCATATGATACCTGATACCATATGATACCAAACTTTGTATCTATTTAAAGGTAGTGAGTTTATTAAGCATGTTTTCATATTTTGGTAAGTGGTTCTCATAAATAATTGTTTTGCATTTTGTCCCATTAATAATTGGCTGAATTTTGCATGGTTCCTTGCTTGCTATTAGCATGTATTCTCAAAATCTATTTATTTTGATGAAAGTAACTTGTTTTGCATTTGAGTAAAAAGACAGAAAAATAATGGACAAGTAATTCATGTGATAAAAATGTCTCATAATAGCATAATTACATTTTTAAAACAAACAATGCTATAAAGAAATTTAGTGAAATACAGTAAGCCAATTTGCTATAAAACGAGTCCATTACACCATTCATCATCATGCAACTTACAACTTTGTAAGCATAATATCATTATATTTTCTACATACCATCTTCCAAGTTATTTTCACATCTAATTCATTATACTTGGTTGTGAAGCACTACACTTTCATATTTTTCATTAATTTCGCCGACCTCACTCCAACATATTCTTTGAAGATATCAATGTAAGGTTTAAGATTGTCTTGTTATACATACTTAATTTCGTCCAATATTTGTCACCCTTAATATTTATAATATGTTGATATATCTTTAATGTCAAATTATTGATTTTTGCAGATTTCTTTCCGTCAATTTTAGCATGGCCGACCCAGGTATTTTCGTTATAATTGTAATTTTTTTATCTATGTTTCTGCAATTCAATAGAATTTGCTTTCATATTTAAGTTAAATTCTTTTACTTTTTCAGGAATGGATGCTCCTCCTTTTTACGTCATCTTGATAGCAGTTGGCGGTTTAATAGTATTTTTTATTTTTTTGGTTATTATTACTCGCGTTTGGAGATATTATAGACGTCAATATCTTGTTCGAATGATTCAAGAGAGAATCAGTGAGTCAACGTTTGACTCATCTGTCTCACTCCAACACACTGAAAATCAGTGTATGATATGTGTCTATGAGTTTGAAGATGGGGAAATAATTCATAGTTTGCCATGCGGGCATGCATTTCATAAAAAATGCTTGCCCCAATATTTATTAAAAATGGCTCTTACCTGCCCCATTTGTAGGGCAAAGATTTGAAGCATATTAATGTAATATTTTATATTCAATATTAATGTAATAAAGTTTATATTAAGGTAAAAAAAGTGTTATGGTGTTTGAGAATGAATATAATAATATATAAAATTAATTATATTATATTTATTAAATTATATATTTGTAATATTTTATTTTTAATATAACTACCTTGAAAGTCATGCTATGAACCATTTTTATTTATTATATGTAAATATTATATTAAGACATATTTATTGAACAATTTTGATCTATTGAGAGTGTAAAATAAATATAATAGATAAACATTAATTTATCGACGAAATATAAATGCTAACTACTTTCAATTTAAACATTTACACTTTTATTTGTTGATATGTAAGAGACTCACTATTTCTAAAATAGTATTAGAGGGATGTAAACACTGGTTATTCCATACTATAAATTGTTTATAATTGAACATGTAAATTAAAAAACAAAATTAATGTTACAGATTTCATAAAAACATATATAAATATATGGAATATTAATTAAAAATTGAACAAAATAACATATTAAAATGAATAAAAGTATAAAAAAAAGTATACCGTCAATATCTTATCAACCAGGCAAAAAGAAACAAGTTGTTTTTCTTTTAGAATTACGTTGGGTACAAAGAAGAAAAAAATTAACATGATTTGGCATTTACTAAATCAATCTACCGTTATCTCCTCTTTTTATTATAACTTTTGTAAAAATATTTGGTATCACAAGTATTTTTAAATATTTATATTTTTTTTATGTTGATTTGTTTTTTCAATATTATTAATAAATTATAATTTTGAATGAAAAGTAAAAACAATTTATAATAAAAAGGAAGGAAATATTAATTACCGAAGTGTAAGCATGTTTAAGAGGTATATGGATAATTAAGATTCAAAGCAATCATACATTTGCAAACGTTCTCAAATGTGAGAGTGCTCTTTCTGACCAATTAAAAACAATAGTATTAAACGCATGCAATAAATTGCAACGGTAATTTTTGCAACTGATAGAAAAATAAATACAACAATATTAATAGTAATTAATATGACAATGTATAATTTTCAACGGATAAAAATTAACGATAATAAATTTAATAACGGTAATAATTATAAATAGTCACCTATTTTATTACTTTTATTCACAATTAATTTTATTTTCAATTTGTTTTATCTCATTTTAATTAATTTTTTTCTTATATTGTCAATGCATCCCAATCAACATAATGTAAAACGGTAGTATTTCTTTTTTTTATTTCAACTCAACAAAAACTCATATTTTAAAAATGCATCTCTTATTCACACAATAATCTAAATTTTTAAAACTCTCCACAATTTCAACTTGATAAAACATATATGAAAATATTATTGGTAGAAGAATAACAATTATTGAAAAATATTTTTTTATATAATATTTTCTTTTATTTTGTACTAGTAATTTATTTTAACGTTTATATTCTTTTAATAAATTATTTTCTTGTATTATATATATATATATATATATATATATATATATATATATATATATATATATATATATATATATATATATATATATATATATATATATATATATATATTAAATGTATAATTTTTTTTTATATATTTGAATTAAATTGTTTCGATTATATTTTTTTATATAATATAAATACGGAATATATTATAGGATTTGATGGAATTCATTTGAGTTTTTGTTGAGTTGTATGAATATTCAAACGATATAGAAAAGTTGTTTAGAAAATAAAAAGGTGTAATATAATATAAAAAAGTAAATAAATCTCATTTAAAAACCCAAAATGAAGATGGATCTGAGTGCTCTTTTATTCATATATTGTTCAATTTGGTATTAATATGTAGTGAGTGCATATTTTTAATGCAATGCCACTTTTTTTTTCTAGCAGCAGCAAGTGAATTCGGGTTAACATTTGAAGAAGCCATGGAAGAGCGATTGTGTACATATTCCTGAGTTGTTGCTCATTTTCCCACATCAGTTAAGGAGGTAAAGATGAAAACATTTATCATGTTTGCAATGCCAAAGAGTATAAGACATATATACAATATATATTCAATTTGTTTGATGACTCCTATTCTTAAAGTTTTGTTCTTCTCCTAGATTGATCTATTATGAGACATCCAATTTGCTTGCTTTTTTTACTCCTTTTGTATTCAAAAGTATGAATCTAATTTTAATTGATTCCATTTTGATGATAGGTTGTAGCTTGAGAAGTTTGAGAATGGTTTTTGGAACAACATATCGATATATGCTTAGTATCTTTATAGGTAAACACAAAGGTATTCTATGAAGCTATTACACTTACTGTCTCTTGATTCTAAAAACACATAGTTGCGTCTCATTCATTTTTTCAACTCTTTATTCTCAATGGATTTAATGTAATGTTTACCACTTAGAAAAATTTAAACTTAATTAATTTTTACATGAAATGCTAATTTATTGATAGTTATAGAAAATGTCGGTTGACACTCAATTTAATGTTGATAATGTCTATGACAATACATTGCATATAAGTGAGGTATAGATATAGATATATTATGTTGGAAACAAGGTCACTGAAAAAGTCATTTTAAATTATTTAGAATTACATTAAGCAGTGATGATTATGCTATAGTTCATTTATTTGGTATTCAGTGATGATTATGCTATAGTTCATTTAATTTTTTTACATGTAGAATATCATAGAAGTGCAGTGAACTGTTGTGCTAACAAGCATATTTGTCACCACCATGCATTTGTTGTGTCAAAATAGTATAAAATAAGTTACTGCTCTTTTACTGTCCAATCCGGTTGATTCTCAACTATTTTTGTAAATATTGTTTACTTTGAATATTCAGTACTTTTACATAGTGGTATCTCATGTAACATTTAAATTATAAATGTATTTAGTGAATATAGTAGTATTTATAGGTTACTTTGATTATTCAGTACTTTATAGGGGATGTAATTTCTGGTTGAGTTATATAATTCCAACTGTCTCCAAATAGTGAATATAATGGAATAATATCTCATGTTAAAATTATAAATGTACCTTTCTATGTTAAAATATCACATAAGCTTTATGATCTTCGGGCAATATCAATATGGTTTTGTATAAAATATGGTTAGTATAAGTGGCTTTTTGTTTAGGAAATTTAATTCTAAAAACAAAGTATGACGAGTACAATGAAAAAAGAAAGTGTTAGTTGTTCATGTGGTTTATCATGTCAATTGCAACATAAAAAAGGTTGTAGGTACATATGTATAGATTGTAGAAATAAAAAAAATTGCTATTACTTAATCACTATCTTGGCCATGCACCGATAGTTCATTTATAGTTATAAGCAGTTGATTTTTAGAATACTATTCAATCAATTCAAATGATATATCACTTAATCACTATTACTGACATAAGCGATCACATAGAATTTAAGATTTTATTGATAATTAAATAAAATTATATGAAGTAGCACGAGACACAATCAGATAGATCCACGTAAAAATGCATAAATATGTATCTTTTTTTAACCGACAAAAAAATATAATTATTTTTCTCAAAGATGAAAGATCCTAAATCTTGATTATTATGTATTATAATCTTTCCCAATTCATCTTAACTGTTAAGATAATTTCCTATTATTTTGTAGGTGTTGACTATAGTCTACAATCTCTAATTAATGAACAAAATTATAACGAACAAAATTGTGTATAAGTTCTTAAATGTGTTTGTTGTAATCAATTACTAAATTTAAAATTGACAATATAAGTGAGTAAATAATTAATAAAATATACAATAGATTTATAAAAATTATTATTTAAGTATTTTATTTTCTATTTCTATTTTATTATTTATTTTTTATAAGTTAAGTGACTACATATTAATTTTTAAATATTTGTAGTTATTAATAATTTTATAATAAAAATTATAAATCAACAATATCTAATGATCTAAGACATGTTTTGAAAGACGGAATATTGTGTTTATTAATATATTAGTTGTTACAAATATATCTCTTTATTAACTATTTTGGTTATAAATTTATTTTAAATAGTCATTTTAGCTATTGAATTATTTTTGTTAGAAAATCATGTGAATAAAAATAGTAAAATTGGATTAATGATAACCAAAATAGTGTAAGTGCTCTATTTATTGATTATTTTCGTCAAAATGCATAATAAATGTATATGAAGTGTTTGCTTAATCATTGCAACGATTGAATTTTGTTCTCAAATTGAAGATGGAAAATGAATAGAAACAAAAGAAAATCCAAACTTTGTATCTAGTAGCAATGTAGCATATGATACCTATTCCCATATGATACCATTAATTAACATAAACTATAGTACAATACTTAATTACCTTACCACCACTACAAATCAATTACCACGTTTTAATGATTATTCATTTTAAAACAAGCTTTCAAACCTATTTGGAGGTAGTGAGTTTATTAAGGCATGTTTTCGTATTTTTTAAGATGCTTTGAAAGATGGAATATTGTGTTTAATAATATATTAGTTGTTACAAATATATCTCTTTATTAATTATCTTGATTATAAATTTATTTTAAATAATCATTTTAGCTATTGAATTATTTTTGTTATAAAATCATGTGAATAAAAATAGTAAAATTGGATTAATAATAACCAAAATAGTGCTAAGTGCTCTATTTATTGATTATTTTCGTCAAAATGCATAATAAATGTATATGAAGTGTGTGTTTAATAATTGCAACAATTGAATTTTGTTCTCAAATTTTAAGATGGAATATTGAAAATTGAATAGAAACAAAAGAAAACCCAAACTTTGTATCTAGTAGCAATGTAGCATATGATACCTGATACCATATGATACCAAACTTTGTATCTATTTAAAGGTAGTGAGTTTATTAAGCATGTTTTCATATTTTGGTAAGTGGTTCTCATAAATAATTGTTTTGCATTTTGTCCCATTAATAATTGGCTGAATTTTGCATGGTTCCTTGCTTGCTATTAGCATGTATTCTCAAAATCTATTTATTTTGATGAAAGTAACTTGTTTTGCATTTGAGTAAAAAGACAGAAAAATAATGGACAAGTAATTCATGTGATAAAAATGTCTCATAATAGCATAATTACATTTTTAAAACAAACAATGCTATAAAGAAATTTAGTGAAATACAGTAAGCCAATTTGCTATAAAACGAGTCCATTACACCATTCATCATCATGCAACTTACAACTTTGTAAGCATAATATCATTATATTTTCTACATACCATCTTCCAAGTTATTTTCACATCTAATTCATTATACTTGGTTGTGAAGCACTACACTTTCATATTTTTCATTAATTTCGCCGACCTCACTCCAACATATTCTTTGAAGATATCAATGTAAGGTTTAAGATTGTCTTGTTATACATACTTAATTTCGTCCAATATTTGTCACCCTTAATATTTATAATATGTTGATATATCTTTAATGTCAAATTATTGATTTTTGCAGATTTCTTTCCGTCAATTTTAGCATGGCCGCCCAGGTATTTTCGTTATAATTGTAATTTTTTTATCTATGTTTCTGCAATTCAATAGAATTTGCTTTCATATTTAAGTTAAATTCTTTTACTTTTTCAGGAATGGATGCTCCTCCTTTTTACGTCATCTTGATAGCAGTTGGCGGTTTAATAGTATTTTTTATTTTTTTGGTTATTATTACTCGCGTTTGGAGATATTATAGACGTCAATATCTTGTTCGAATGATTCAAGAGAGAATCAGTGAGTCAACGTTTGACTCATCTGTCTCACTCCAACACACTGAAAATCAGTGTATGATATGTGTCTATGAGTTTGAAGATGGGGAAATAATTCATAGTTTGCCATGCGGGCATGCATTTCATAAAAAATGCTTGCCCCAATATTTATTAAAAATGGCTCTTACCTGCCCCATTTGTAGGGCAAAGATTTGAAGCATATTAATGTAATATTTTATATTCAATATTAATGTAATAAAGTTTATATTAAGGTAAAAAAAGTGTTATGGTGTTTGAGAATGAATATAATAATATATAAAATTAATTATATTATATTTATTAAATTATATATTTGTAATATTTTATTTTAATATAACTACCTTGAAAGTCATGCTATGAACCATTTTTATTTATTATATGTAAATATTATATTAAGACATATTTATTGAACAATTTTGATCTATTGAGAGTGTAAAATAAATATAATAGATAAACATTAATTTATCGACGAGAATATAAATGCTAACTACTTTCAATTTAAACATTTACACTTTTATTTGTTGATATGTAAGAGACTCACTATTTCTAAAATAGTATTAGAGGGATGTAAACACTGGTTATTCCATACTATAAATTGTTTATAATTGAACATGTAAATTAAAAAACAAAATTAATGTTACAGATTTCATAAAAACATATATAAATATATGGAATATTAATTAAAAATTGAACAAAATAACATATTAAAATGAATAAAAGTATAAAAAAAAGTATACCGTCAATATCTTATCAACCAGGCAAAAAGAAACAAGTTGTTTTTCTTTTAGAATTAACTCTATAGTTCAACGTTGGGTACAAAGAAGAAAAAAATTAACATGATTTGGCATTTACTAAATCAATCTACCGTTATCTCCTCTTTTTATTATAACTTTTGTAAAAATATTTGGTATCACAAGTATTTTTAAATATTTATATTTTTTTTTATGTTGATTTGTTTTTTCAATATTATTAATAAATTATAATTTTGAATGAAAAGTAAAAACAATTTATAATAAAAAGGAAGGAAATATTAATTACCGAAGTGTAAGCATGTTTAAGAGGTATATGGATAATTAAGATTCAAAGCAATCATACATTTGCAAACGTTCTCAAATGTGAGAGTGCTCTTTCTGACCAATTAAAAACAATAGTATTAAACGCTTGCAATAAATTGCAACGGTAATTTTTGCAACTGATAGAAAAATAAATACAACAATATTAATAGTAATTAATATGACAATGTATAATTTTCAACGGATAAAAATTAACGATAATAAATTTAATAACGGTAATAATTATAAATAGTCACCTATTTTATTACTTTTATTCACAATTAATTTTATTTTCAATTTGTTTTATCTCATTTTAATTAATTTTTTTCTTATATTGTCAATGCATCCCAATCAACATAATGTAAAACGGTAGTATTTCTTTTTTTTATTTCAACTCAACAAAAACTCATATTTTAAAAATGCATCTCTTATTCACACAATAATCTAAATTTTTAAAACTCTCCACAATTTCAACTTGATAAAACATATATGAAAATATTATTGGTAGAAGAATAAAATTATTGAAAAATATTTTTTTATATAATATTTTCTTTTATTTTGTACTAGTAATTTATTTTAACGTTTATATTCTTTTAATAAATTATTTTCTTCTATTTTATATATATATATATATATTAAATGTATAATTATTTTTTTTGATATATTTGAATTAAATTGTTTCGATTATATTTTTTTATATAATATAAATATGGAATATATTATAGGATTTGATGGAATTCATTTGAGTTTTTGTTGAGTTGTATGAATATTCAAACGATATAGAAAAGTTGTTTAGAAAATAAAAAGGTGTAATATAATATAAAAAAGTAAATAAATCTCATTTAAAAACCCAAAATGAAGATGGATCTGAGTGCTCTTTTATTCATATATTGTTCAATTTGGTATTAATATGTAGTGAGTGCATATTTTTAATGCAATGCCACTTTTTTTTTCTAGCAGCAGCAAGTGAATTCGGGTTAACATTTGAAGAAGCCATGGAAGAGCGATTGTGTACATATTCCTGAGTTGTTGCTCATTTTCCCACATCAGTTAAGGAGGTAAAGATGAAAACATTTATCATGTTTGCAATGCCAAAGAGTATAAGACATATATACAATATATATTCAATTTGTTTGATGACTCCTATTCTTAAAGTTTTGTTCTTCTCCTAGATTGATCTATTATGAGACATCCAATTTGCTTGCTTTTTTTACTCCTTTTGTATTCAAAAGTATGAATCTAATTTTAATTGATTCCATTTTGATGATAGGTTGTAGCTTGAGAAGTTTGAGAATGGTTTTTGGAACAACATATCGATATATGCTTAGTATCTTTATAGGTAAACACAAAGGTATTCTATGAAGCTATTACACTTACTGTCTCTTGATTCTAAAAACACATAGTTGCGTCTCATTCATTTTTTCAACTCTTTATTCTCAATGGATTTAATGTAATGTTTACCACTTAGAAAAATTTAAACTTAATTAATTTTTACATGAAATGCTAATTTATTGATAGTTATAGAAAATGTCGGTTGACACTCAATTTAATGTTGATAATGTCTATGACAATACATTGCATATAAGTGAGGTATAGATATAGATATATTATGTTGGAAACAAGGTCACTGAAAAAGTCATTTTAAATTATTTAGAATTACATTAAGCAGTGATGATTATGCTATAGTTCATTTATTTGGTATTCAGTGATGATTATGCTATAGTTCATTTAATTCTTTTACATGTAGAATATCATAAAAGTGCAGTGAACTGTTGTGCTAACAAGCATATTTGTCACCACCATGCATTTGTTGTGTCAAAATAGTATAAAATAAGTTACTGCTCTTTTACTGTCCAATCCGGTTGATTCTCAACTATTTTTGTAAATATTGTTTACTTTGAATATTCAGTACTTTTACATAGTGGTATCTCATGTAACATTTAAATTATAAATGTATTTAGTGAATATAGTAGTATTTCTAGGTTACTTTGATTATTCAGTACTTTATAGGGGATGTAATTTCTGGTTGAGTTATATAATTCCAACTGTCTCCAAATAGTGAATATAATGGAATAATATCTCATGTTAAAATTATAAATGTACCTTTCTATGTTAAAATATCACATAAGCTTTATGATCTTCGGGCAATATCAATATGGTTTTGTATAAAATATGGTTAGTATAAGTGGCTTTTTGTTTAGGAAATTTAATTCTAAAAACAAAGTATGACGAGTACAATGAAAAAAGAAAGTGTTAGTTGTTCATGTGGTTTATCATGTCAATTGCAACAGATTTATAAAAATTATAACGAACAAAATTGTGTATAAGTTCTTAAATGTGTTTGTTGTAATCAATTACTAAATTTAAAATTGACAATATAAGTGAGTAAATAATTAATAAAATATACAATAGATTTATAAAAATTATTATTTAAGTATTTTATTTTCTATTTCTATTTTATTATTTATTTTTTATAAGTTAAGTGACTACATATTAATTTTTAAATATTTGTAGTTATTAATAATTTTATAATAAAAATTATAAATCAACAATAATCAAATCTTATCTAATGATCTAAGACATGTTTTGAAAGATGGAATATTGTGTTTATTAATATATTAGTTGTTACAAATATATCTCTTTATTAACTATTTTGGTTATAAATTTATTTTAAATAGTCATTTTAGCTATTGAATTATTTTTGTTAGAAAATCATGTGAATAAAAATAGTAAAATTGGATTAATGATAACCAAAATAGTGTAAGTGCTCTATTTATTGATTATTTTCGTCAAAATGCATAATAAATGTATATGAAGTGTTTGCTTAATCATTGCAACGATTGAATTTTGTTCTCAAATTGAAGATGGAAAATGAATAGAAACAAAAGAAAATCCAAACTTTGTATCTAGTAGCAATGTAGCATATGATACCTATTCCCATATGATACCATTAATTAACATAAACTATAGTACAATACTTAATTACCTTACCACCACTACAAATCAATTACCACGTTTTAATGATTATTCATTTTAAAACAAGCTTTCAAACCTATTTGGAGGTAGTGAGTTTATTAAGGCATGTTTTCGTATTTTTTAAGATGCTTTGAAAGATGGAATATTGTGTTTAATAATATATTAGTTGTTACAAATATATCTCTTTATTAATTATCTTGATTATAAATTTATTTTAAATAATCATTTTAGCTATTGAATTATTTTTGTTATAAAATCATGTGAATAAAAATAGTAAAATTGGATTAATAATAACCAAAATAGTGCTAAGCGCTCTATTTATTGATTATTTTCGTCAAAATGCATAATAAATGTATATGAAGTGTGTGTTTAAAAATTGCAACAATTGAATTTTGTTCTCAAATTTTAAGATGGAATATTGAAAATTGAATAGAAACAAAAGAAAACCCAAACTTTGTATCTAGTAGCAATGTAGCATATGATACCTGATACCATATGATACCAAACTTTGTATCTATTTAAAGGTAGTGAGTTTATTAAGCATGTTTTCATATTTTGGTAAGTGGTTCTCATAAATAATTGTTTTGCATTTTGTCCCATTAATAATTGGCTGAATTTTGCATGGTTCCTTGCTTGCTATTAGCATGTATTCTCAAAATCTATTTATTTTGATGAAAGTAACTTGTTTTGCATTTGAGTAAAAAGACAGAAAAATAATGGACAAGTAATTCATGTGATAAAAATGTCTCATAATAGCATAATTACATTTTTAAAACAAACAATGCTATAAAGAAATTTAGTGAAATACAGTAAGCCAATTTGCTATAAAACGAGTCCATTACACCATTCATCATCATGCAACTTACAACTTTGTAAGCATAATATCATTATATTTTCTACATACCATCTTCCAAGTTATTTTCACATCTAATTCATTATACTTGGTTGTGAAGCACTACACTTTCATATTTTTCATTAATTTCGCCGACCTCACTCCAACATATTCTTTGAAGATATCAATGTAAGGTTTAAGATTGTCTTGTTATACATACTTAATTTCGTCCAATATTTGTCACCCTTAATATTTATAATATGTTGATATATCTTTAATGTCAAATTATTGATTTTTGCAGATTTCTTTCCGTCAATTTTAGCATGGCCGACCCAGGTATTTTCGTTATAATTGTAATTTTTTTATCTATGTTTCTGCAATTCAATAGAATTTGCTTTCATATTTAAGTTAAATTCTTTTACTTTTTCAGGAATGGATGCTCCTCCTTTTTACGTCATCTTGATAGCAGTTGGCGGTTTAATAGTATTTTTTATTTTTTTGGTTATTATTACTCGCGTTTGGAGATATTATAGACGTCAATATCTTGTTCGAATGATTCAAGAGAGAATCAGTGAGTCAACGTTTGACTCATCTGTCTCACTCCAACACACTGAAAATCAGTGTATGATATGTGTCTATGAGTTTGAAGATGGGGAAATAATTCATAGTTTGCCATGCGGGCATGCATTTCATAAAAAATGCTTGCCCCAATATTTATTAAAAATGTCTCTTACCTGCCCCATTTGTAGGGCAAAGATTTGAAGCATATTAATGTAATATTTTATATTCAATATTAATGTAATAAAGTTTATATTAAGGTAAAAAAAGTGTTATGGTGTTTGAGAATGAATATAATAATATATAAAATTAATTATATTATATTTATTAAATTATATATTTGTAATATTTTATTTTTAATATAACTACCTTGAAAGTCATGCTATGAACCATTTTTATTTATTATATGTAAATATTATATTAAGACATATTTATTGAACAATTTTGATCTATTGAGAGTGTAAAATAAATATAATAGATAAACATTAATTTATCGACGAAAATATAAATGCTAACTACTTTCAATTTAAACATTTACACTTTTATTTGTTGATATGTAAGAGACTCACTATTTCTAAAATAGTATTAGAGGGATGTAAACACTGGTTATTCCATACTATAAATTGTTTATAATTGAACATGTAAATTAAAAAACAAAATTAATGTTACATATTTCATAAAAACATATATAAATATATGGAATATTAATTAAAAATTGAACAAAATAACATATTAAAATGAATAAAAGTATAAAAAAAAGTATACCGTCAATATCTTATCAACCAGGCAAAAAGAAACAAGTTGTTTTTCTTTTAGAATTACGTTGGGTACAAAGAAGAAAAAAATTAATATGATTTGGCATTTACTAAATCAATCTACCGTTATCTCCTCTTTTTATTATAACTTTTGTAAAAATATTTGGTATCACAAGTATTTTTAAATATTTATATTTTTTTTATGTTGATTTGTTTTTTCAATATTATTAATAAATTATAATTTTGAATGAAAAGTAAAAACAATTTATAATAAAAAGGAAGGAAATATTAATTACCGAAGTGTAAGCATGTTTAAGAGGTATATGGATAATTAAGATTCAAAGGAATCATACATTTGCAAACGTTCTCAAATGTGAGAGTGCTCTTTCTGACCAATTAAAAACAATAGTATTAAACGCATGCAATAAATTGCAACGGTAATTTTTGCAACTGATAGAAAAATAAATACAACAATATTAATAGTAATTAATATGACAATGTATAATTTTCAACGGATAAAAATTAACGATAATAAATTTAATAACGGTAATAATTATAAATAGTCACCTATTTTATTACTTTTATTCACAATTAATTTTATTTTCAATTTGTTTTATCTCATTTTAATTAATTTTTTTCTTATATTGTCAATGCATCCCAATCAACATAATGTAAAACGGTAGTATTTCTTTTTTTTATTTCAACTCAACAAAAACTCATATTTTAAAAATGCATCTCTTATTCACACAATAATCTAAATTTTTAAAACTCTCCACAATTTCAACTTGATAAAACATATATGAAAATATTATTGGTAGAAGAATAACAATTATTGAAAAATATTTTTTTATATAATATTTTCTTTTATTTTGTACTAGTAATTTATTTTAACGTTTATATTCTTTTAATAAATTATTTTCTTGTATTATATATATATATATATATATATATATATATATATATATATATATATATATATATATGTATATATATATATATATATATATATATATATATATATATATTAAATGTATAATTTTTTTTTTTTATATATTTGAATTAAATTGTTTCGATTATATTTTTTTATATAATATAAATACGGAATATATTATAGGATTTGATGGAATTCATTTGAGTTTTTGTTGAGTTGTATGAATATTCAAACGATATAGAAAAGTTGTTTAGAAAATAAAAAGGTGTAATATAATATAAAAAAGTAAATAAATCTCATTTAAAAACCCAAAATGAAGATGGATCTGAGTGCTCTTTTATTCATATATTGTTCAATTTGGTATTAATATGTAGTGAGTGCATATTTTTAATGCAATGCCACTTTTTTTTTTCTAGCAGCAGCAAGTGAATTCGGGTTAACATTTGAAGAAGCCATGGAAGAGCGATTGTGTACATATTCCTGAGTTGTTGCTCATTTTCCCACATCAGTTAAGGAGGTAAAGATGAAAACATTTATCATGTTTGCAATGCCAAAGAGTATCAGACATATATACAATATATATTCAATTTGTTTGATGACTCCTATTCTTAAAGTTTTGTTCTTCTCCTAGATTGATCTATTATGAGACATCCAATTTGCTTGCTTTTTTTACTCCTTTTGTATTCAAAAGTATGAATCTAATTTTAATTGATTCCATTTTGATGATAGGTTGTAGCTTGAGAAGTTTGAGAATGGTTTTTGGAACAACATATCGATATATGCTTAGTATCTTTATAGGTAAACACAAAGGTATTCTATGAAGCTATTACACTTACTGTCTCTTGATTCTAAAAACACATAGTTGCGTCTCATTCATTTTTTCAACTCTTTATTCTCAATGGATTTAATGTAATGTTTACCACTTAGAAAAATTTAAACTTAATTAATTTTTACATGAAATGCTAATTTATTGATAGTTATAGAAAATGTCGGTTGACACTCAATTTAATGTTGATAATGTCTATGACAATACATTGCATATAAGTGAGGTATAGATATAGATATATTATGTTGGAAACAAGGTCACTGAAAAAGTCATTTTAAATTATTTAGAATTACATTAAGCAGTGATGATTATGCTATAGTTCATTTATTTGGTATTCAGTGATGATTATGCTATAGTTCATTTAATTTTTTTACATGTAGAATATCATAGAAGTGCAGTGAACTGTTGTGCTAACAAGCATATTTGTCACCACCATGCATTTGTTGTGTCAAAATAGTATAAAATAAGTTACTGCTCTTTTACTGTCCAATCCGGTTGATTCTCAACTATTTTTGTAAATATTGTTTACTTTGAATATTCAGTACTTTTACATAGTGGTATCTCATGTAACATTTAAATTATAAATGTATTTAGTGAATATAGTAGTATTTATAGATTACTTTGATTATTCAGTACTTTATAGGGGATGTAATTTCTGGTTGAGTTATATAATTCCAACTGTCTCCAAATAGTGAATATAATGGAATAATATCTCATGTTAAAATTATAAATGTACCTTTCTATGTTAAAATATCACATAAGCTTTATGATCTTCGGGCAATATCAATATGGTTTTGTATAAAATATGGTTAGTATAAATGGCTTTTTGTTTAGGAAATTTAATTCTAAAAACAAAGTATGACGAGTACAATGAAAAAAGAAAGTGTTAGTTGTTCATGTGGTTTATCATGTCAATTGCAACATAAAAAAGGTTGTAGGTACATATGTGTAGATTGTAGAAATAAAAAAAATTGCTATTACTTAATCACTATCTTGGCCATGCACCGATAGTTCATTTATAGTTATAAGCAGTTGATTTTTAGAATACTATTCAATCAATTCAAATGATATATCACTTAATCACTATTACTGACATAAGCGATCACATAGAATTTAAGATTTTATTGATAATTAAATAAAATTATATGAAGTAGCACGAGACACAATCAGATAGATCCACGTAAAAATGCATAAATATGTATCTTTTTTTAACCGACAAAAAAAATATAATTATTTTTCTCAAAGATGAAAGATCCTAAATCTTGATTATTATGTATTATAATCTTTCCCAATTCATCTTAACTGTTAAGATAATTTCCTATTATTTTGTAGGTGTTGACTATAGTCTACAATCTCTAATTAATGAACAAAATTATAACGAACAAAATTGTGTATAAGTTCTTAAATGTGTTTGTTGTAATCAATTACTAAATTTAAAATTGACAATATAAGTGAGTAAATAATTAATAAAATATACAATAGATTTATAAAAATTATTATTTAAGTATTTTATTTTCTATTTCTATTTTATTATTTATTTTTTATAAGTTAAGTGACTACATATTAATTTTTAAATATTTGTAGTTATTAATAATTTTATAATAAAAATTATAAATCAACAATAATCAAATCTTATCTAATGATCTAAGACATGTTTTGAAAGATGGAATATTGTGTTTATTAATATATTAGTTGTTACAAATATATCTCTTTATTAACTGTTTTGGTTATAAATTTATTTTAAATAGTCATTTTAGCTATTGAATTATTTTTGTTAGAAAATCATGTGAATAAAAATAGTAAAATTGGATTAATAATAACCAAAATAGTGTAAGTGCTCTATTTATTGATTATTTTCGTCAAAATGCATAATAAATGTATATGAAGTGTTTGCTTAATCATTGCAACAATTGAATTTTGTTCTCAAATTGAAGATGGAAAATGAATAGAAACAAAAGAAAATCCAAACTTTGTATCTAGTAGCAATGTAGCATATGATACCATTAATTAACATAAACTATAGTACAATACTTAATTACCTTACCACCACTACAAATCAATTACCACGTTTTAATGATTATTCATTTTAAAACAAGCTTTCAAACCTATTTGGAGGTAGTGAGTTTATTAAGGCATGTTTTCGTATTTTTTAAGATGCTTTGAAAGATGGAATATTGTGTTTAATAATATATTAGTTGTTACAAATATATCTCTTTATTAATTATCTTGATTATAAATTTATTTTAAATAATCATTTTAGCTATTGAATTGTTTTTGTTATAAAATCATGTGAATAAAAATAGTAAAATTGGATTAATAATAACCAAAATAGTGCTAAGTGCTCTATTTATTGATTATTTTCGTCAAAATGCATAATAAATGTATATGAAGTGTGTGTTTAATAATTGCAACAATTGAATTTTGTTCTCAAATTTTAAGATGGAATATTGAAAATTGAATAGAAACAAAAGAAAACCCAAACTTTGTATCTAGTAGCAATGTAGCATATGATACCTGATACCATATGATACCAAACTTTGTATCTATTTAAAGGTAGTGAGTTTATTAAGCATGTTTTCATATTTTGGTAAGTGGTTCTCATAAATAATTGTTTTGCATTTTGTCCCATTAATAATTGGCTGAATTTTGCATGGTTCCTTGCTTGCTATTAGCATGTATTCTCAAAATCTATTTATTTTGATGAAAGTAACTTGTTTTGCATTTGAGTAAGAAGACAGAAAAATAATGGACAAGTAATTCATGTGATAAAAATGTCTCATAATAGCATAATTACATTTTTAAAACAAACAATGCTATAAAGAAATTTAGTGAAATACAGTAAGCCAATTTGCTATAAAACGAGTCCATTACACCATTCATCATCATGCAACTTACAACTTTGTAAGCATAATATCATTATATTTTTTACATACCATCTTCCAAGTTATTTTCACATCTAATTCATTATACTTGGTTGTGAAGCACTACACTTTCATATTTTTCATTAATTTCGCCGACCTCACTCCAACATATTCTTTGAAGATATCAATGTAAGGTTTAAGATTGTCTTGTTATACATACTTAATTTCGTCCAATATTTATCACCCTTAATATTTATAATATGTTGATATATCTTTAATGTCAAATTATTGATTTTTGCAGATTTCTTTCCGTCAATTTTAGCATGGCCGGCCCAGGTATTTTTGTTATAATTGTAATTTTTTTATCTATGTTTCTGCAATTCAATAGAATTTGCTTTCATATTTAAGTTAAATTCTTTTACTTTTTCAGGAATGGATGCTCCTCCTTTTTACGTCATCTTGATAGCAGTTGGCGGTTTAATAGTATTTTTTATTTTTTTGGTTATTATTACTCGCGTTTGGAGATATTATAGACGTCAATATCTTGTTCGAATGATTCAAGAGAGAATCAGTGAGTCAACGTTTGACTCATCTGTCTCACTCCAACACACTGAAAATCAGTGTATGATATGTGTCTATGAGTTTGAAGATGGGGAAATAATTCATAGTTTGCCATGCGGGCATGCATTTCATAAAAAATGCTTGCCCCAATATTTATTAAAAATGGCTCTTACCTGCCCCATTTGTAGGGCAAAGATTTGAAGCATATTAATGTAATATTTTATATTCAATATTAATGTAATAAAGTTTATATTAAGGTAAAAAAAGTGTTATGGTGTTTGAGAATGAATATAATAATATATAAAATTAATTATATTATATTTATTAAATTATATATTTGTAATATTTTATTTTTAATATAACTACCTTGAAAGTCATGCTATGAACCATTTTTATTTATTATATGTAAATATTATATTAAGACATATTTATTGAACAATTTTGATCTATTGAGAGTGTAAAATAAATATAATAGATAAACATTAATTTATCGACGAAAATATAAATGCTAACTACTTTCAATTTAAACATTTACACTTTTATTTGTTGATATGTAAGAGACTCACTATTTCTAAAATAGTATTAGAGGGATGTAAACACTGGTTATTCCATACTATAAATTGTTTATAATTGAACATGTAAATTAAAAAACAAAATTAATGTTACAGATTTCATAAAAACATATATAAATATATGGAATATTAATTAAAAATTGAACAAAATAACATATTAAAATGAATAAAAGTATAAAAAAAAGTATACCGTCAATATCTTATCAACCAGGCAAAAAGAAACAAGTTGTTTTTCTTTTAGAATTACGTTGGGTACAAAGAAGAAAAAAATTAACATGATTTGGCATTTACTAAATCAATCTACCGTTATCTCCTCTTTTTATTATAACTTTTGTAAAAATATTTGGTATCACAAGTATTTTTAAATATTTATATTTTTTTTATGTTGATTTGTTTTTTCAATATTATTAATAAATTATAATTTTGAATGAAAAGTAAAAACAATTTATAATAAAAAGGAAGGAAATATTAATTACCGAAGTGTAAGCATGTTTAAGAGGTATATGGATAATTAAGATTCAAAGCAATCATACATTTGCAAACGTTCTCAAATGTGAGAGTGCTCTTTCTGACCAATTAAAAACAATAGTATTAAACGCATGCAATAAATTGCAACGGTAATTTTTGCAACTGATAGAAAAATAAATACAACAATATTAATAGTAATTAATATGACAATGTATAATTTTCAACGGATAAAAATTAACGATAATAAATTTAATAACGGTAATAATTATAAATAGTCACCTATTTTATTACTTTTATTCACAATTAATTTTATTTTCAATTTGTTTTATCTCATTTTAATTAATTTTTTTCTTATATTGTCAATGCATCCCAATCAACATAATGTAAAACGGTAGTATTTCTTTTTTTTATTTCAACTCAACAAAAACTCATATTTTAAAAATGCATCTCTTATTCACACAATAATCTAAATTTTTAAAACTCTCCACAATTTCAACTTGATAAAACATATATGAAAATATTATTGGTAGAAGAATAACAATTATTGAAAAATATTTTTTTATATAATATTTTCTTTTATTTTGTACTAGTAATTTATTTTAACGTTTATATTCTTTTAATAAATTATTTTCTTGTATTATATATATATATATCAATATATATATATATATATATATATATATATATATATATATATATATATATATATATATATATATATATATATATAATGTATAATTTTTTTTTTTATATATTTGAATTAAATTGTTTCGATTATATTTTTTTATATAATATAAATACGGAATATATTATAGGATTTGATGGAATTCATTTGAGTTTTTGTTGAGTTGTATGAATATTCAAACGATATAGAAAAGTTGTTTAGAAAATAAAAAGGTGTAATATAATATAAAAAAGTAAATAAATCTCATTTAAAAACCCAAAATGAAGATGGATCTGAGTGCTCTTTTATTCATATATTGTTCAATTTGGTATTAATATGTAGTGAGTGCATATTTTTAATGCAATGCCACTTTTTTTTTTCTAGCAGCAGCAAGTGAATTCGGGTTAACATTTGAAGAAGCCATGGAAGAGCGATTGTGTACATATTCCTGAGTTGTTGCTCATTTTCCCACATCAGTTAAGGAGGTAAAGATGAAAACATTTATCATGTTTGCAATGCCAAAGAGTATCAGACATATATACAATATATATTCAATTTGTTTGATGACTCCTATTCTTAAAGTTTTGTTCTTCTCCTAGATTGATCTATTATGAGACATCCAATTTGCTTGCTTTTTTTACTCCTTTTGTATTCAAAAGTATGAATCTAATTTTAATTGATTCCATTTTGATGATAGGTTGTAGCTTGAGAAGTTTGAGAATGGTTTTTGGAACAACATATCGATATATGCTTAGTATCTTTATAGGTAAACACAAAGGTATTTTATGAAGCTATTACACTTACTGTCTCTTGATTATAAAAACACATAGTTGCGTCTCATTCATTTTTTCAACTCTTTATTCTCAATGGATTTATGTAATGTTTACCACTTAGAAAAATTTAAACTTAATTAATTTTTACATGAAATGCTAATTTATTGATAGCTATAGAAAATGTCGGTTGACACTCAATTTAATGTTGATAATGTCTATGACAATACATTGCATATAAGTGAGGTATAGATATAGTGTAAGAACAAAAATTGTTCTACAACAGATTCCTTGATTTTGATGATAACAAAGGATGAAACCAAAAATGGCACCCTAACGAAAAGTTTCTAAGTGTGCAGGGTTCTAAAGAAAGAAGTAAGAAATCTGATGATGTCATCAGATAGAGTATCAGATCAGAAGCATATTATCAAATGATCAGAAGCTCTGAAGTAGAAACAAGCTCAAGAAAGTCTAACTCTGAACTAAACAACAAGCATCAGAAGCATCTGAACAAGAAGTAAGTCCTAGAACCTCTGACTCTGAACAACGCTATCTGAAGAATCTATTTAGATCAACATCAGAAGCAAGATTCCAAGGTTCTCCAGAAATACAAATACTCTGATTATGGATTTGCTAATCATGAAAGAGTAACGTTGAAGACAAGTAAAGATTTTCAAATGGATTTCCTAATTGAGAAAGAGACGTTAATCTCCAATCTCAATAAAGAAAATACTACTTGTGGTAAGTAGTCATTTCAAGAAGAAAAAGTCATCCTGCATTAGCTAATTATGTGATGGCGTAACTTCATCTCAATATCCACCAGTTTCAACTACTACTTCAACTGATCTATATAAAGGATTGCAAATCAACTTTCAGCGACACACGAGAGAACAATCAGCAAGCCAACAAGCAAAAATTATACTGAAACACCAAGTCAAGAAAAACACTCTTCTCTCTAAGATCTTCACGAAGCTTTTGCTTATTACGTGAAAAACTTTTGTTCTTTACATTGTAATATTTGCTTTCTTAGAAGCACTCTAGATTACAATTTATCTTTCATCTTTTGTTTGTTGATTTCCTCAAGTGACTTAGTGTAGTCTGTAGACTTGAGAGGACTAAGAGATTTTTCTCTTAGGCGTTGTTTGTAATCTTTCAAGATTAGTGGATTAAGTCCTTGTTGAAGGCGAAATCACCTTGGCCGGGTGGACTGGAGTAGCTTTGTGTTATAAGCGAACCAGTATAAAATCCTTGTGTGATTTTCATTTTGAAAAGCGCTTATTTTTCAAAACAATTCAAACCCCCCCTTTCTTGTTTTTCTCACCTTCAATTGGTATCAGAGCTCCGGCTCTGTTATTGATTTTCTAATCAAACACTTAACCGTGTAGAGAGATCCAGTACGAGAAAAACAATGGCCCACTCAAATGAAAGAGATTCTTACAATGCCAAGCCTCCTGTTTTTGATGGAGAAAAATTTGATTACTGGAAAGATAGAATCGAAAGTTTCTTTCTGGGTTATGATGCTGACCTCTGGGACATTGTCACAGATGGATAGACACTTCCAGTCTTAAATGGAGCTGAAGTTCCCAGAAGTAAGATGTCAGAAGATCAGAAACGTGTCTTCAAAAATCACCACAAGGCCAGAACAATACTTCTAAATGCTATATCATACAACGAATATGAAAAGATCACCAACAGAGAGACAGCTAAAGATATACTTGACTCTCTGAAGATGACCCATGAAGGAAACTCCCAAGTCAAGGAGACGAAGGCTCTGGCGCTTATCCAGAAATATGAAGCCTTCAAAATGGAAGATGATGAAGCTATAGAAGCTATGTTTTCCAGATTTCAAACTCTTATTGCAGGTCTTAAAGTGCTAGACAAAGGATACACAACTGCAGATCATGTTAAGAAGATAGTCAGAAGTCTGCCAAAGAAATGGAGACCTATGGTTACTGCTCTGAAGCTGTCAAAGGATCTGAACAATATTAGCCTTGAAGAACTTGTTAGTTCTCTCAGAAGTCATGAGATAGAACTAGAGGAGGATGAACCTCAGAAAAGGAACAAGTCCGTAGCGCTAAAGTCCAGATCTGAAAGACGGAAACCTGACAGAACCAAAGCTCTCCAGGCAGAAACTGAAGATACTGACGACTCTGAACCTGAAGACTCTGATGATGAAGAAGAGTTGTCCCTACTAACCAGAAGAGTTAAGCAACTCTGGAAAAAGAGGAACAACAACTTCAGAAGACCAAGACCCAGAGGGGATCGATCAGAGTCAACTTCAAAAGGTAAAGCTAACAAAGATATTACCTGTTATGAATGTAAAGAAACAGGTCATTACAGAAATGAATGCCCCAAGTTGAAGAAAGACAACCCTAGAAAAGAAAGCTTCAAGAAAAACACTTCCAGAACAAAGAAAGGACTGATGGCTACATGGGATGATAGTGAATCTGGATCATCAGAATCTGACTCTGATGAACAGGCCAACGTAGCACTTATGGCTACCACATCCAGCAGCTCAGATGAAGAATCTGAAGAGGTATTTTCTGAACTTTCTAGATCTGACTTAGAATCATGTTTGTCAGAAACTCTTACTTCTTATCAGAAATTAAAACAAAAGTTTAAAAACGTTAAAGGCTGTCTTAAAACAAAATTTGAAGAATGTAGTGAACTTGAGACAACAATTCTAGCACATGAAGATACAATTAGATCTTTAATGTTAGAAAGAGATGAAGCAAAAACAAAAAACTCAGAATTAGAAGAAGCGTTGTCCCAAGCACCACAAACTTCAAATAAAATTATTTATAAATATGAAGAAGCCTTTCAAGAATTTCTGAAGAATGGGATAGATAGGAGTATTATGGCATCCATGATTTATGGAGTAAGTCAGAATAATAAAAGGGGAATTGGTTACGATCCTAAGGAAGATAAAACTTCTACAAGTGATCAAATTAAATCTCCTTTTTCATATCACTACACACACACACAAGAACACAAATTTAAAAATGCTAGAAGACCCAAAGTTATAAGAAACTCTGGGAAAACTAATCTAAAAGGACCCAAGAGATTCTGGGTACCGAAAGATAAGATTATCTATGTTGCAGATATCCTATGCAGCAAAGTTCAGACACCAGTCATGGTACCTGGACTCTGGATGCTCGCGACACATGACGGGAAGAAAGTCTATGTTCCAAAGTCTGGAACTTAAAGACGCTGGATTTGTAGGCTTCGGAGGAGATCAGAAAGGAAGGATCAGAGGCTCCGGAACTATTGGTAATGGTACTCTTCCCTCTATATCTGATGTTCTTTATGTAGAAGGATTAATGCATAACTTGTTATCCATAAGTCAATTAAGTGATAACGGTTATGATGTAATCTTCAATCAAAAAACATGTAAAGCCATTAATCAAAACGATGGCTCTGTCCTTTTCACAGGCAAGAGGAAAAACAACATTTACAAAATAAATCTTTCTGATTTAAAAAATCAAAATGTTAAATGTCTAATGTCAGTTCACGAAGAGCAATGGGTATGGCATAGACGCTTAGGCCACATTAGCATGAGGAAACTTTCTCAGCTAACTAAACTTGAGTTAGTCAGAGGCCTACCTAAACTGAAGTTTTCTTCAGATGCTCTGTGTGAAGCTTGTCAGAAAGGAAAATTTTCAAAAACATCTTTTAAAAAGAAAAATGTTGTTTCTACCTCTAAGCCTCTGGAACTTCTTCACATTGACTTATTTGGTCCTGTGAAAACAGCATCAGTTAATGGAAAGAAGTATGGACTGGTCATTGTTGATGATTACAGTCGCTGGACATGGGTAAAATTCCTAAAGCACAAGAGTGAGTCTCACTCTGTATTCACCAGTTTCTGTTCCAAAGTGCAAAAAGAATTTGACTCTAAAATTGTTAGAGTCAGAAGTGATCATGGTGGAGAATTTGAAAACAAAGATTTTGAAGAATTATTTGATTCTAATGGAATATCCCATGATTTCTCCTGCCCTAGAACTCCACAACAAAATGGAGTTGTAGAGAGGAAGAATAAGACACTCCAAGAGATGGCCAGAACCATGATCAATGAAACAAATGTAGCAAAGCACTTTTGGGCAGAAGCTGTAAATACAGCGTGTTACATTCAGAATAGAATCTCTATAAGACCTATTCTAGAAAAGACTCCCTATGAATTGTGTAAAGGAAGAAAACCCAACATCTCATATTTTCATCCTTTTGGATGCTCTTGCTTTATATTAAATACTAAAGAACATCTGAACAAGTTTGATTCCAAAGCACAGAAAGGTATTATGTTAGGATACTCAGAACGCTCTAAAGGCTATAGAGTATACAACACAGAAACCAAAATTGTGGAAGAATCAATTCATGTCAGATTTGATGATAAGCTTGACCCTGAAAAGTCAAAGCTAATTGAAAAGTTTGCAGATTTGGAAATCACTCTTGTAGAATCTGATAAAACTCCAGAAGCAACTGTCACTCAAAGCTCTGAAGAAATCAAATCTCCAGAAATCCCAAAGAAAGTCAAAAGTCGTATCAATGTATCTGAAGATTTGATTATGGGAAACAAGGACGAACCTGTCAGAACCAGATCTACTTTCAGAACCTCTGAAGATATTCCTCTGGGACTAGTGTCTCTGATTGAGCCTACGTCTTGTGATGAAGCACTTCAGGATAACGACTGGGTGGCAGCTATGCAAGAAGAATTGGATCAATTCTCAAAGAATGATGTCTGGGATCTCGTTCCTAAACCCAGAGGCACTCATGTCATTGGAACCAGATGGGTTTTCAGAAACAAACTGAACGAGAAAGGAGAAGTTGTCAGAAACAAAGCTCGACTGGTAGCTCAAGGTTATAGTCAACAAGAAGGTATTGATTATAATGAAACTTTTGCTCCAGTCGCAAGGTTAGAATCTATTCGTCTTCTTGTATCTTTTGCTATTAATCATTCTATTAAATTATATCAAATGGATGTCAAGAGTGCATTTCTTAATGGTTATATTTCAGAAGAAGTGTATGTCAATCAACCTCCAGGCTTTGAAAACTCAAATTTTCCAGAACATGTTTTTAAACTTAAGAAATCCTTATATGGACTCAAACAAGCTCCCAGAGCTTGGTATGAACGATTAAGTAATTTTCTTCTGGAACAAAATTTTATCAGAGGGAAAGTTGATTCTACACTCTTCTGTAAAAACCTTAATAATGATCTCATGATATGCCAAATTTATGTTGATGATATTATTTTTGGTTCTGCTAATATCTTTGTTTGCCAAGAATTTTCTAAGTTAATGCAGGCAGAATTTGAGATGAGTTTAATGCAAGAACTAAAGTTCTTTCTGGGAATTCAAATTAATCAAACTCCAGAAGTCACGTACGTCCATCAAAGTAAATATATTAAAGACGTTCTGAAGAAGTTTGACATGACTGAATGCAACTCTGCAAAAACTCCCATGCACCCAACTTGCATTCTGGAGAAGGAAGAGGTAAGCAACAAGGTTTGTCAGAAGCTCTATCGAGGTATGATAGGCTCTCTTCTCTATCTGACTGCTACTCGTCCTGATATTCTCTTTAGTGTCTGTCTTTGTGCCAGATTCCAATCAGATCCTAGAGAATCTCATTTAACAGCAGTTAAGAGAATTCTTAAGTATCTGAAAGGAACTCCTAACCTGGGCCTGATGTATGAGAAAACATCAGAGTATAGACTCTCGGGTTATTGTGATGCAGATTATGCAGGAGATAGAATAGAACGAAAAAGCACATCTGGGAATTGCCAGCTTCTGGGAAATAATCTAATCTCCTGGGCTAGCAAAAGACAGTCAACAATTGCTCTATCAACTGCAGAAGCAGAATATATCTCAGCATCACTGTGCACAACTCAGATGCTCTGGATGAAGCATCAGCTAGAAGATCTACAAATCTTTGAGAGTAACATTCCTATCTTTTGTGATAATACTGCTGCTATTTGTTTAAGTAAGAATCCCATTCTACATTCCAGAGCCAAACACATAGAAATAAAACATCATTTTATCAGAGACTATGTTCAGAAAGGGATAGTAACATTGAAGTTCATTGATACAGAACATCAATGGGCAGATATCTTTACTAAGCCTCTAGCTGAAGATAGATTTCTTTTTATCTTAGAACATCTGAACATTAAAAATTGCCCTGAGTGAAATATGGCTCTGAAAATGTAAAATGTGACTCTGATGTAAACAAATGTACTTCTGCCTCTGACTCTGATACTTCTACCAAGTTAAGAAGATATCTGAGTTAGAAATCTTCAGAAACCAATCCTTTGGTATTCCTGAAGATCAGATACATCAACACGTGGAGTACCAAGCGTCTAACCCTAGAACTTCTAGACAGCTGTCAAAAGAAATCAAAGGTCAGAACGTTTGAAATCTCCTAGAGCAGTGTGCGTACTGTTGGGATTAGACATTCATTTATTAGCTGTAATCATTTTTCCCCCCAAACGTGCTATTTTGATTTTTGTGCTAACGCTGGAATGTGTGTCGTTTTGCATGTTTTTACTTAGAGTATATAAACACTTTCTCTCACTTTTCACACTTATCACTCTCACTCACTCTAAAACCCTAAACCCTCTCTCGAAGCATTCTCTGCAAGTTCTTCATCAATCTTCTTCTTCTTCTTCATGGATGCTCAACAACAAGAAGTTTTTAACTTCTCTCAACAGATGGAATCAAGTTCTAATCCCCAAACCTCAAACACTCAAACTCCAACCGTTACCGGCGTCACCGTCACCTCTGTCTACAAAGAACCTCACGTTCTTGACCGTGAACGCCATATCAACCTTTCAACTCCTTTTGAAGGTTTGGACGTGTTGTGTGAATCATTAGTTGATTTTGACAACCTAAGAAGAAATGGCGTTGATCTAACTGGAGAACTTCGTCAACAAGGGTGGGAAAACTATTTCCAAAGACTTTATGGTCCTATTTACCCTCTTCTGGTCAAGGAGTTCTGGAGACATGCTGATGCAGATGACAACTTCATCGTCTCATATGTTCTGGGGGTGAAGATTGTTATTACTGAAGCGTCTATTGCTTCCTTGTTGAATATGGAGCAAAGTGGAGGAAAAAGGATTTACAACATTCCTCCTAGGTCTAAGCGCATAACTGAAGTCATCAACCCAACAATCTTCAAGCCCAATGTTGAAGGAAACCCCTCTAAGAACAAAGAGCTACACCAGAACCTCAGAGTGTGGCTGAAGATTATTCTGGGAACTATCCACCACCGTCCAGCCTCCAACTCTTCTGATTACATCAATGCAGACCAGAAATGCATTCTGTACTGCATTCAGAAGGGTATAAAGATCTGCCTCCCTGCTCTCCTCTTCAGATATCTGAGAGATTCAGTCAGAGAAACCAGAAACAATATGAAGCCCAGATCCTACATTCCTCTGGGAAGATTGCTTTCTGACGTCTTCATTGAGCATGGACTGGTAGACGAGCTGGAAAAGACCAAGCTGATGGATGATCTGGCAATTGATGTGGGGAAGCCTCTGAATGCCAGAAACCTCAAAAGTATGGGGATTATCAAGAAAATACAAGTCAGGCCAACTCTGGAAACAACCTGGGATAGTCTGAAAGATCAGAGGAAGATGCCTCATGGCCTTGCCAGATTCTTCAAGAATGAACCTAGAGACGCTGTAGCTATCTATCTTCATCGTCTGCTGGAAGAAGGTGTTGACGTCTCTGAATTCAGCCTTGATGACTGTCTGGACTCTGAAGAAGACTTCGTCAGATACAAGAGAGGTCTTTCTGAGAAAAAGGTAGCATCTCAGGCAAAGAAGGCCAGACTCGGAGAAACTTCTGGAAGCAAATCTTCAGCGCCTCTGAATATATCAACTGGTAAGTCTGTTCCTCCTGTTACCTCTGAATTTATGATGGCTTCCTCTAACCCTCTCTCCTCTCAACCCATTTATACCACCTCTGACATTTCACCCTCAATCATCAGAACCTCCCAACCTACACCAGTCCTAAATATAGCCCGTACTTTCATACCTCCCTCTGAACCTAAACTAACTCACCAAAGCACTTCATCTTCATCATCCTCAGCACCAGAATCACCCCCATATGTTTCCCTCTCATCTGACCCTGAATTTTCTGACCCTGGATCACCAACCATAGCCACACTTTATGCTCAGAAACTTGCTTCCCAACAACAAACACAAACCACAGAACCTGAAATAACTTCACCACTACAACAAACAACCACCATACCTTCTGAAAACCAACCCTCTGACCATCCCACTTCTGATATCAACCCACCAAACCTTCCCGCTGTCCCAGAACCAGAATCCGAACCTTTAGATTTAAACCCATTTTACGCTTCACCCCAAACATCTGAACCTTCACCAGAAGCAGAATCTGAACCCCAACCTGAGTCAGAATCTGAACCTCAAACCTTGAATCTCAGCCCTCCACCTGATACCTCTGAACCAGAACCTGAACCTGAACTTTCTAAACCTACCCTTAAGGAAGCCATTATGATGATTGCAGAGGCTTCAGTTCAAAAGGTCGATTCTCTGGTCACTAACTCTGAAATCAGTGATGATCCTCAATCTGTAAGGACACACTAGAACAAAGTCATTGACTGGATGACATCTGAGTCTTTTAGGCTGAAGAGTATCTCTGAACAAGTCAGAAATGACTACATCAGAGATGCTGAGGCAAGACTCCAGGAGAGACTTGCCAAAGAAGCTGAAGCCAGAAGGCTAGAGGAAGAGAGGTTGGCCAAGGAAGCTGAAGAAGAAGCAAAAAGGCTAGAAGAAGAAAGACTTGCAAAGGAAGCTGAACTCCTAAGGCAAAAGGAAGCTGAAGCCAAGGCTCTGGCAGATGCAGAAGCACAAGCTGCTGCAGAAGCTGAAGCTCAGCAGGCTCTGACTCTGGGGGAGTCCTCTTCTGTGATTCCTACGGTTCTTCAGACTCTGAAAGAACTCAAGCAAGATCAGAATGAACTCCGGGCCAGAATGGACAAGCAAGATACTGTCAACGAAAACATCCAGAACATGCTTGCTATGCTGCTTCAGAGAATGCCTCCGCCTCCGAACCCTTAGGCACTTAGGATTATTTTCTTTTGCTTGCCTATTTTTTTTTCTGTCTTCTTTTGGATCTAATGTTTTTCTTGTTCCTTTGAATCTGATGTTTTGTTTGTTGCCTTTGTGCTTCTATCTATAAATTTCAAGTTTTTCTCTTTATTTATTTTCTCTTTACTTATTCTTTTTTGCTATGTCTTTTTGATTATGACAAAAAGGGGGAGAAAGTAATTATTAGCTCTGATGAAAATATTGTCTAATACCTTAAGCATTCTGCAACATATTTTTCATATAATTAAAATTATCTAACTTGGACTTAAGAAATTGCAGAGAACTTCAGAAACCTCTTTACTTAAGAAACTCTGGTAAGAACTTCTGAACTCCCTAGCATTATCTCAGGGGGAGCTTCTGTCTATCTGATCTGATATTTTATATGTTTCATCTGCTAATTTAAGTTGTTTTGTCATCATCAAAAAGGGGGAGATTGTAAGAACAAAAATTGTTCTACAACAGATTCCTTGATTTTGATGATAACAAAGGATGAAACCAAAAATGGCACCCTAACGAAAAGTTTCTAAGTGTGCAGGGTTCTAAAGAAAGAAGTAAGAAATCTGATGATGTCATCAGATAGAGTATCAGATCAGAAGCATATTATCAAATGATCAGAAGCTCTGAAGTAGAAACAAGCTCAAGAAAGTCTAACTCTGAACTAAACAACAAGTATCAGAAGCATCTGAACAAGAAGTAAGTCCTAGAACCTCTGACTCTGAACAACGCTATCTGAAGAATCTATTTAGATCAACATCAGAAGCAAGATTCCAAGGTTCTCCAGAAATACAAATACTCTGATTATGGATTTGCTAATCATGAAAGAGTAACGTTGAAGACAAGTAAAGATTTTCAAATGGATTTCCTAATTGAGAAAGAGACGTTAATCTCCAATCTCAATAAAGAAAATACTACTTGTGGTAAGTAGTCATTTCAAGAAGAAAAAGTCATCCTGCATTAGCTAATTATGTGATGGCGTAACTTCATCTCAATATCCACCAGTTTCAACTACTACTTCAACTGATCTATATAAAGGATTGCAAATCAACTTTCAGCAACACACGAGAGAACAATCAGCAAGCCAACAAGCAAAAATTATACTGAAACACCAAGTCAAGAAAAACACTCTTCTCTCTAAGATCTTCACGAAGCTTTTGCTTATTACGTGAAAAACTTTTGTTCTTTACATTGTAATATTTGCTTTCTTAGAAGCACTCTAGATTACAATTTATCTTTCATCTTTTGTTTGTTGATTTCCTCAAGTGACTTAGTGTAGTCTGTAGACTTGAGAGGACTAAGAGATTTTTCTCTTAGGCGTTGTTTGTAATCTTTCAAGATTAGTGGATTAAGTCCTTGTTGAAGGCGAAATCACCTTGGCCGGGTGGACTGGAGTAGCTTTGTGTTATAAGCGAACCAGTATAAAATCCTTGTGTGATTTTCATTTTGAAAAGCGCTTATTTTTCAAAACAATTCAAACCCCCCCTTTCTTGTTTTTCTCACCTTCATATAGATATATTATGTTGGAAACAAGGTCACTGAAAAAGTCATTTTAAATTATTTAGAATTACATTAAGCAATGATGATTATGCAATAGTTCATTTATTTGGTATTCAGTGATAATTATGCTATAGTTCATTTATATTTTTACATGTAGAATATCATAGAAATGCAGTGAACTGTTGTGCTGACAATCATATTTGTCACAACCATGCATTTGTTGTCTCAAAATAGTATAAAATAAGTGACTGCTCTTTTACTGTCCAATCCTGTTGATTCTCAACATTCTTGATTCTCAACTATTTTGTCAATATTGTTTACTTTGAATATTCAGTACTTTTACATAGTGGTATCTCATGTAACATTTAAATTATAAATGTATTTAGTGAATATAGTAGTATTTCTAGGTTACTTTGATTATTCAGTACTTTTTATAGGGGATGTAATTTCTGGTTGAGTTATATAATTCCAACTGTCTCCAAATAGTGAATATAATGGAATAATATCTCATGTTAAAATTATAAATGTACCTTTCTATGTTAAAATATCACATAAGCTTTATGATCTTCGGACAATATCAATATGGTTTTGTATAAAATATGGTTAGTATAAGTGGCTTTTTGTTTAAGAAATTTAATTCTAAAAACAAAGTATGACGAGTACAATGAAAAAAGAAAGTGTTAGTTGTTCATGTGGTTTATCATGTCAATTGCAACATAAAAAAGGTTGTAGGTACATATGTATAGATTGTAGAAATAAAAAAAATTGCTATTACTTAATCACTATCTTGGCCATGCACCGATAGTTCATTTATAGTTATAAGCAGTTAATTTTTAGAATACTATTCAATCAATTCAAATGATATATCACTTAATCACTATTACTGACATAAGCGATCACATAGATTTTAAGATTTTATTGATAATTAAATAAAATTATATGAAGTAGCACGAGACACAATCAGATATATCCACGTAAAAATACATAAATATGTATATTTTTTTAACCGACAAAAGAAATATAATTATTTTTCTCAAAGATGAAAGATCCACAATCTTGATTATTATGTATTATAGTCTTTTCCAATTCATCTTAACTGTTAAGATAATTTTCTATTATTTTGTAGGGGTTGACTATAGTCTACAAGCTCTAATTAATGAACAAAATTATAATGAACAAAATTGTGTATAAGTTCTTCAATGTGTTTGTTGTAATCAATTACTAAATTTAAAATTGACAATATAAGTGAGTAAATAATTAATAAAATATACATTAGATTTATAAAAATTATTATTTAAGTATTTTATTTTCTATTTCTATTTTATTATTTATTTTTTATAAGTTAAGTGACTACATATTAATTTTTAAATATTTGTAGTTATTAATAATTTTATAATAAAAATTATAAATCAACAATAATCAAATCTTATCTAATGATCTAAGACATGTTTTGAAAGATGGAATATTGTGTTTATTAATATATTAGTTGTTACAAATATATCTCTTTATTAACTATTTTGGTTATAAATTTATTTTAAATAGTCATTTTAGCTATTGAATTATTTTTGTTAGAAAATCATGTGAATAAAAATAGTAAAATTGGATTAATGATAACCAAAATAGTGTAAGTGCTCTATTTATTGATTATTTTCGTCAAAATGCATAATAAATGTATATGAAGTGTTTGCTTAATCATTGCAACGATTGAATTTTGTTCTCAAATTGAAGATGGAAAATGAATAGAAACAAAAGAAAATCCAAACTTTGTATCTAGTAGCAATGTAGCATATAATACCTATTCCCATATGATACCATTAATTAACATAAACTATAGTACAATACTTAATTACCTTACCACCACTACAAATCAATTACCACGTTTTAATGATTATTCATTTTAAAACAAGCTTTCAAACCTATTTGGAGGTAGTGAGTTTATTAAGGCATGTTTTCGTATTTTTTAAGATGCTTTGAAAGATGGAATATTGTGTTTAATAATATATTAGTTGTTACAAATATATCTCTTTATTAATTATCTTGATTATAAATTTATTTTAAATAATCATTTTAGCTATTGAATTATTTTTGTTATAAAATCATGTGAATAAAAATAATAAAATTGGATTAATAATAACCAAAATAGTGCTAAGTGCTCTATTTATTGATTATTTTCGTCAAAATGCATAATAAATGTATATGAAGTGTGTGTTTAATAATTGCAACAATTGGATTTTTTTCTCAAATTTTAAGATGGAATATTGAAAATTGAATAGAAACAAAAGAAAACCCAAACTTTGTATCTAGTAGCAATGTAGCATATGATACCTGATACCATATGATACCAAACTTTGTATCTATTTAAAGGTAGTGAGTTTATTAAGCATGTTTTCATATTTTGGTAAGTGGTTCTCATAAATAATTGTTTTGCATTTTGTCCCATTAATAATTGGCTGAATTTTGCATGGTTCCTTGCTTGCTATTAGCATGTATTCTCAAAATCTATTTATTTTGATGAAAGTAACTTGTTTTGCATTTGAGTAAAAAGACAGAAAAATAATGGACAAGTAATTCATGTGATAAAAATGTCTCATAATAGCATAATTACATTTTTAAAACAAACAATGCTATAAAGAAATTTAGTGAAATACAGTAAGCCAATTTGCTATAAAACGAGTCCATTACACCATTCATCATCATGCAACTTACAACTTTGTAAGCATAATATCATTATATTTTCTACATACCATCTTCCAAGTTATTTTCACATCTAATTCATTATACTTGGTTGTGAAGCACTACACTTTCATATTTTTCATTAATTTCGCCGACCTCACTCCAACATATTCTTTGAAGATATCAATGTAAGGTTTAAGATTGTCTTGTTATACATACTTAATTTCGTCCAATATTTGTCACCCTTAATATTTATAATATGTTGATATATCTTTAATGTCAAATTATTGATTTTTGCAGATTTCTTTCTGTCAATTTTAGCATGGCCGGCCCAGGTATTTTCGTTATAATTGTACTTTTTTTATCTATGTTTCTGCAATTCAATAGAATTTGCTTTCGTATTTAAGTTAAATTCTTTTACTTTTTCAGGAATGGATGCTCCTCCTTTTTACGTCATCTTGATAGCAGTTGGCGGTTTAATAGTATTTTTTATTTTTTTGGTTATTATTACTCGCGTTTGGAGATATTATAGACGTCAATATCTTGTTCGAATGATTCAAGAGAGAATCAGTGAGTCAACGTTTGACTCATCTGTCTCACTCCAACACACTGAAAATCAGTGTATGATATGTGTCTATGAGTTTGAAGATGGGGAAATAATTCATAGTTTGCCATGCGGGCATGCATTTCATAAAAAATGCTTGCCCCAATATTTATTAAAAATGTCTCTTACCTGCCCCATTTGTAGGGCAAAGATTTGAAGCATATTAATGTAATATTTTATATTCAATATTAATGTAATAAAGTTTATATTAAGGTAAAAAAAGTGTTATGGTGTTTGAGAATGAATATAATAATATATAAAATTAATTATATTATATTTATTAAATTATATATTTGTAATATTTTATTTTTAATATAACTACCTTGAAAGTCATGCTATGAACCATTTTTATTTATTATATATAAATATTATATTAAGACATATTTATTGAACAATTTTGATCTATTGAGAGTGTAAAATAAATATAATAGATAAACATTAATTTATCGACGAGAATATAAATGCTAACTACTTTCAATTTAAACATTTACACTTTTATTTGTTGATATGTAAGAGACTCACTATTTCTAAAATAGTATTAGAGGGATGTAAACACGGGTTATTCCATACTATAAATTGTTTATAATTGAACATGTAAATTAAAAAACAAAATTAATGTTACAGATTTCATAAAAACATATATAAATATATGGAATATTAATTAAAAATTGAACAAAATAACATATTAAAATGAATAAAAGTATAAAAAAAAGTATACCGTCAATATCTTATCAACCAGGCAAAAAGAAACAAGTTGTTTTTCTTTTAGAATTACGTTGGGTACAAAGAAGAAAAAAATTAATATGATTTGGCATTTACTAAATCAATCTACCGTTATCTCCTCTTTTTATTATAACTTTTGTAAAAATATTTGGTATCACAAGTATTTTTAAATATTTATATTTTTTTTTATGTTGATTTGTTTTTTCAATATTATTAATAAATTATAATTTTGAATGAAAAGTAAAAACAATTTATAATAAAAAGGAAGGAAATATTAATTACCGAAGTGTAAGCATGTTTAAGAGGTATATGGATAATTAAGATTCAAAGCAATCATACATTTGCAAACGTTCTCAAATGTGAGAGTGCTCTTTCTGACCAATTAAAAACAATAGTATTAAACGCATGCAATAAATTGCAACGGTAATTTTTGCAACTGATAGAAAAATAAATACAACAATATTAATAGTAATTAATATGACAATGTATAATTTTCAACGGATAAAAATTAACGATAATAAATTTAATAACGGTAATAATTATAAATAGTCACCTATTTTATTACTTTTATTCACAATTAATTTTATTTTCAATTTGTTTTATCTCATTTTAATTAATTTTTTTCTTATATTGTCAATGCATCCCAATCAACATAATGTAAAACGGTAGTATTTCTTTTTTTTATTTCAACTCAACAAAAACTCATATTTTAAAAATGCATCTCTTATTCACACAATAATCTAAATTTTTAAAACTCTCTACAATTTCAACTTGATAAAACATATATGAAAATATTATTGGTAGAAGAATAACAATTATTGAAAAATATTTTTTTATATAATATTTTCTTTTATTTTGTACTAGTAATTTATTTTAACGTTTATATTCTTTTAATAAATTATTTTCTTGTATTATATATATATATATATATATATATGTATATATATATGTATATATATATATATATATATATATATATATATATATATATATATATATATATATATATATATATATATATAAATGTATAATTTTTTTTTTTATATATTTGAATTAAATTGTTTCGATTATATTTTTTTATATAATATAAATACAGAATATATTATAGGATTTGATGGAATTCATTTGAGTTTTTGTTGAGTTGTATGAATATTCAAACGATATAGAAAAGTTGTTTAGAAAATAAAAAGGTGTAATATAATATAAAAAAGTAAATAAATCTCATTTAAAAACCCAAAATGAAGATGGATCTAAGTGCTCTTTTATTCATATATTGTTCAATTTGGTATTCATATGTAGTGAGTGCATATTTTTAATGCAATGCCACTTTTTTTTTTCTAGCAGCAGCAAGTGAATTCGGGTTAACATTTGAAGAAGCCATGGAAGAGCGATTGTGTACATATTCCTGAGTTGTTGCTCATTTTCCCACATCAGTTAAGGAGGTAAAGATGAAAACATTTATCATGTTTGCAATGCCAAAGAGTATAAGACATATATACAATATATATTCAATTTGTTTGATGACTCCTATTCTTAAAGTTTTGTTCTTCTCCTAGATTGATCTATTATGAGACATCCAATTTGCTTGCTTTTTTTACTCCTTTTGTATTCAAAAGTATGAATCTAATTTTAATTGATTCCATTTTGATGATAGGTTGTAGCTTGAGAAGTTTGAGAATGGTTTTTGGAACAACATATCGATATATGCTTAGTATCTTTATAGGTAAACACAAAGGTATTCTATGAAGCTATTACACTTACTGTCTCTTGATTCTAAAAACACATAGTTGCGTCTCATTCATTTTTTCAACTCTTTATTCTCAATGGATTTAATGTAATGTTTACCACTTAGAAAAATTTAAACTTAATTAATTTTTACATGTAATGCTAATTTATTGATAGTTATAGAAAATGTCGGTTGACACTCAATTTAATGTTGATAATGTCTATGACAATACATTGCATATAAGCTAGGTATAGATATAGATATATTATGTTGGAAACAAGGTCACTGAAAAAGTCATTTTAAATTATTTAGAATTACATTAAGCAGTGATGATTATGCTATAGTTCATTTATTTGGTATTCAGTGATGATTATGCTATAGTTCATTTAATTCTTTTACATGTAGAATATCATAAAAGTGCAGTGAACTGTTGTGCTAACAAGCATATTTGTCACCACCATGCATTTGTTGTGTCAAAATAGTATAAAATAAGTTACTGCTCTTTTACTGTCCAATCCGGTTGATTCTCAACTATTTTTGTAAATATTGTTTACTTTGAATATTCAGTACTTTTACATAGTGGTATCTCATGTAACATTTAAATTATAAATGTATTTAGTGAATATAGTAGTATTTCTAGGTTACTTTGATTATTCAGTACTTTATAGGGGATGTAATTTCTGGTTGAGTTATATAATTCCAACTGTCTCCAAATAGTGAATATAATGGAATAATATCTCATGTTAAAATTATAAATGTACCTTTCTATGTTAAAATATCACATAAGCTTTATGATCTTCGGGCAATATCAATATGGTTTTGTATAAAATATGGTTAGTATAAGTGGCTTTTTGTTTAGGAAATTTAATTCTAAAAACAAAGTATGACGAGTACAATGAAAAAAGAAAGTGTTAGTTGTTCATGTGGTTTATCATGTCAATTGCAACATAAAAAAGGTTGTAGGTACATATGTATAGATTGTAGAAATAAAAAAAATTGCTATTACTTAATCACTATCTTGGCCATGCACCGATAGTTCATTTATAGTTATAAGCAGTTGATTTTTAGAATACTATTCAATCAATTCAAATGATATATCACTTAATCACTATTACTGACATAAGCGATCACATAGAATTTAAGATTTTATTGATAATTAAATAAAATTATATGAAGTAGCACGAGACACAATCAGATAGATCCACGTAAAAATGCATAAATATGTATCTTTTTTTAACCGACAAAAAAATATAATTATTTTTCTCAAAGATGAAAGATCCTAAATCTTGATTATTATGTATTATAATCTTTCCCAATTCATCTTAACTGTTAAGATAATTTCCTATTATTTTGTAGGTGTTGACTATAGTCTACAATCTCTAATTAATGAACAAAATTATAACGAACAAAATTGTGTATAAGTTCTTAAATGTGTTTGTTGTAATCAATTACTAAATTTAAAATTGACAATATAAGTGAGTAAATAATTAATAAAATATACAATAGATTTATAAAAATTATTATTTAAGTATTTTATTTTCTATTTCTATTTTATTATTTATTTTTTATAAGTTAAGTGACTACATATTAATTTTTAAATATTTGTAGTTATTAATAATTTTATAATAAAAATTATAAATCAACAATATCTAATGATCTAAGACATGTTTTGAAAGATGGAATATTGTGTTTATTAATATATTAGTTGTTACAAATATATCTCTTTATTAACTGTTTTGGTTATAAATTTATTTTAAATAGTCATTTTAGCTATTGAATTATTTTTGTTAGAAAATCATGTGAATAAAAATAGTAAAATTGGATTAATAATAACCAAAATAGTGTAAGTGCTCTATTTATTGATTATTTTCGTCAAAATGCATAATAAATGTATATGAAGTGTTTGCTTAATCATTGCAACAATTGAATTTTGTTCTCAAATTGAAGATGGAAAATGAATAGAAACAAAAGAAAATCCAAACTTTGTATCTAGTAGCAATGTAGCATATGATACCTATTCCCATATGATACCATTAATTAACATAAACTATAGTACAAAACTTAATTACCTTACCACCACTACAAATCAATTACCACGTTTTAATGATTATTCATTTTAAAACAAGCTTTCAAACCTATTTGGAGGTAGTGAGTTTATTAAGGCATGTTTTCGTATTTTTTAAGATGCTTTGAAAGATGGAATATTGTGTTTAATAATATATTAGTTGTTACAAATATATCTCTTTATTAATTATCTTGATTATAAATTTATTTTAAATAATCATTTTAGCTATTGAATTATTTTTGTTATAAAATCATGTGAATAAAAATAGTAAAATTGGATTAATAATAACCAAAATAGTGCTAAGTGCTCTATTTATTGATTATTTTCGTCAAAATGCATAATAAATGTATATGAAGTGTGTGTTTAATAATTGCAACAATTGAATTTTGTTCTCAAATTTTAAGATGGAATATCGAAAATTGAATAGAAACAAAAGAAAACCCAAACTTTGTATCTAGTAGCAATGTAGCATATGATACCTGATACCATATGATACCAAACTTTGTATCTATTTAAAGGTAGTGAGTTTATTAAGCATGTTTTCATATTTTGGTAAGTGGTTCTCATAAATAATTGTTTTGCATTTTGTCCCATTAATAATTGGCTGAATTTTGCATGGTTCCTTGCTTGCTATTAGCATGTATTCTCAAAATCTATTTATTTTGATGAAAGTAACTTGTTTTGCATTTGAGTAAAAAGACAGAAAAATAATGGACAAGTAATTCATGTGATAAAAATGTCTCATAATAGCATAATTACATTTTTAAAACAAACAATGCTATAAAGAAATTTAGTGAAATACAGTAAGCCAATTTACTATAAAACGAGTCCATTACACCATTCATCATCATGCAACTTACAACTTTGTAAGCATAATATCATTATATTTTCTACATACCATCTTCCAAGTTATTTTCACATCTAATTCATTATACTTGGTTGTGAAGCACTACACTTTCATATTTTTCATTAATTTCGCCGACCTCACTCCAACATATTCTTTGAAGATATCAATGTAAGGTTTAAGATTGTCTTGTTATACATACTTAATTTCGTCCAATATTTGTCACCCTTAATATTTATAATATGTTGATATATCTTTAATGTCAAATTATTGATTTTTGCAGATTTCTTTCCGTCAATTTTAGCATGGCCGACCCAGGTATTTTCGTTATAATTGTAATTTTTTTATCTATGTTTCTGCAATTCAATAGAATTTGCTTTCATATTTAAGTTAAATTCTTTTACTTTTTCAGGAATGGATGCTCCTCCTTTTTACGTCAACTTGATAGCAGTTGGCGGTTTAATAGTATTTTTTATTTTTTTGGTTATTATTACTCGCGTTTGGAGATATTATAGACGTCAATATCTTGTTCGAATGATTCAAGAGAGAATCAGTGAGTCAACGTTTGACTCATCTGTCTCACTCCAACACACTGAAAATCAGTGTATGATATGTGTCTATGAGTTTGAAGATGGGGAAATAATTCATAGTTTGCCATGCGGGCATGCATTTCATAAAAAATGCTTGCCCCAATATTTATTAAAAATGTCTCTTACCTGCCCCATTTGTAGGGCAAAGATTTGAAGCATATTAATGTAATATTTTATATTCAATATTAATGTAATAAAGTTTATATTAAGGTAAAAAAGTGTTATGGTGTTTGAGAATGAATATAATAATATATAAAATTAATTATATTATATTTATTAAATTATATATTTGTAATATTTTATTTTTAATATAACTACCTTGAAAGTCATGCTATGAACCATTTTTATTTATTATATGTAAATATTATATTAAGACATATTTATTGAACAATTTTGATCTATTGAGAGTGTAAAATAAATATAATAGATAAACATTAATTTATCGACGAAAATATAAATGCTAACTACTTTCAATTTAAACATTTACACTTTTATTTGTTGATATGTAAGAGACTCACTATTTCTAAAATAGTATTAGAGGGATGTAAACACTGGTTATTCCATACTATAAATTGTTTATAATTGAACATGTAAATTAAAAAACAAAATTAATGTTACATATTTCATAAAAACATATATAAATATATGGAATATTAATTAAAAATTGAACAAAATAACATATTAAAATGAATAAAAGTATAAAAAAAAGTATACCGCCAATATCTTATCAACCAGGCAAAAAGAAACAAGTTGTTTTTCTTTTAGAATTACGTTGGGTACAAAGAAGAAAAAAATTAATATGATTTGGCATTTACTAAATCAATCTACCGTTATCTCCTCTTTTTATTATAACTTTTGTAAAAATATTTGGTATCACAAGTATTTTTAAATATTTATATTTTTTTTATGTTGATTTGTTTTTTCAATATTATTAATAAATTATAATTTTGAATGAAAAGTAAAAACAATTTATAATAAAAAGGAAGGAAATATTAATTACCGAAGTGTAAGCATGTTTAAGAGGTATATGGATAATTAAGATTCAAAGCAATCATACATTTGCAAACGTTCTCAAATGTGAGAGTGCTCTTTCTGACCAATTAAAAACAATAGTATTAAACGCATGCAATAAATTGCAACGGTAATTTTTGCAACTGATAGAAAAATAAATACAACAATATTAATAGTAATTAATATGACAATGTATAATTTTCAACGGATAAAAATTAACGATAATAAATTTAATAACGGTAATAATTATAAATAGTCACCTATTTTATTACTTTTATTCACAATTAATTTTATTTTCAATTTGTTTTATCTCATTTTAATTAATTTTTTTCTTATATTGTCAATGCATCCCAATCAACATAATGTAAAACGGTAGTATTTCTTTTTTTTATTTCAACTCAACAAAAACTCATATTTTAAAAATGCATCTCTTATTCACACAATAATCTAAATTTTTAAAACTCTCTACAATTTCAACTTGATAAAACATATATGAAAATATTATTGGTAGAAGAATAACAATTATTGAAAAATATTTTTTTATATAATATTTTCTTTATTTGTACTAGTAATTTATTTTAACGTTTATATTCTTTAATAAATTATTTTCTTGTATTATATATATATATATATATATATATATATATGTATATGTATATGTATATATATATATATATATATATATATATATATATATATATATATATATATATATAAATGTATAATTTTTTTTTTATATATTTGAATTAAATTGTTTCGATTATATTTTTTATATAATATAATACGGAATATATTATAGGATTTGATGGAATTCATTTGAGTTTTTTGTTGAGTTGTATGAATATTCAAACGATATAGAAAAGTTGTTTAGAAAATAAAAAGGTGTAATATAATATAAAAAAGTAAATAAATCTCATTTAAAAACCCAAAATGAAGATGGATCTAAGTGCTCTTTTATTCATATATTGTTCAATTTGGTATTCATATGTAGTGAGTGCATATTTTTAATGCAATGCCACTTTTTTTTTCTAGCAGCAGCAAGTGAATTCGGGTTAACATTTGAAGAAGCCATGGAAGAGCGATTGTGTACATATTCCTGAGTTGTTGCTCATTTTCCCACATCAGTTAAGGAGGTAAAGATGAAAACATTTATCATGTTTGCAATGCCAAAGAGTATAAGACATATATACAATATATATTCAATTTGTTTGATGACTCCTATTCTTAAAGTTTTGTTCTTCTCCTAGATTTGATCTATTATGAGACATCCAATTTGCTTGCTTTTTTTACTCCTTTTGTATTCAAAAGTATGAATCTAATTTTAATTGATTCCATTTTGATGATAGGTTGTAGCTTGAGAAGTTTGAGAATGGTTTTTGGAACAACATATCGATATATGCTTAGTATCTTTATAGGTAAACACAAAGGTATTCTATGAAGCTATTACACTTACTGTCTCTTGATTCTAAAAACACATAGTTGCGTCTCATTCATTTTTTCAACTCTTTATTCTCAATGGATTTAATGTAATGTTTACCACTTAGAAAAATTTAAACTTAATTATTTTTACATGAAATGCTAATTTATTGATAGTTATAGAAAATGTCGGTTGACACTCAATTTAATGTTGATAATGTCTATGACAATACATTGCATATAAGTGAGGTATAGATATAGATATATTATGTTGGAAACAAGGTCACTGAAAAAGTCATTTTAAATTATTTAGAATTACATTAAGCAGTGATGATTATGCTATAGTTCATTTATTTGGTATTCAGTGATGATTATGCTATAGTTCATTTAATTTTTTTACATGTAGAATATCATAGAAGTGCAGTGAACTGTTGTGCTAACAAGCATATTTGTCACCACCATGCATTTGTTGTGTCAAAATAGTATAAAATAAGTTACTGCTCTTTTACTGTCCATTCCTGTTGATTCTCAACTATTTTTCTAAATATTGTTTACTTTGAATATTCAGTACTTTTACATAGTGGTATCTCATGTAACATTTAAATTATAAATGTATTTAGTGAATATAGTAGTATTTCTATGTTACTTTGATTATTCAGTACTTTATAGGGGATGTAATTTCTGGTTGAGTTATATAATTCCAACTGTCTCCAAATAGTGAATATAATGGAATAATATCTCATGTTAAAATTATAAATGTACCTTTCTATGTTAAAATATCACATAAGCTTTATGATCTTCGGGCAATATCAATATGGTTTTGTAAAAATATGGTTAGTATAAGTGGCTTTTTGTTTAAAAATTTAATTCTAAAAACAAAGTATGACGAGTACAATGAAAAAAGAAAGTGTTAGTTGTTCATGTGGTTTATCATGTAAATTGCGACATAAAAAAGGTTGTAGGTACATATGTATAGATTGTAGAAATAAAAAAATTGCTATTACTTAATCACTATCTTGGCCATGCACCGATAGTTCATTTATAGTTATAAGCAGTTGATTTTTAGAATACTATTCAATCAATTCAAATGATATATCACTTAATCACTATTACTGACATAAGCGATCACATAGAATTTAAGATATTATTGATAATTAAATAAAATTATATGAAGTAGCACGAGACATAATCAGATAGATCCACGTAAAAATGCATAAATATGTATCTTTTTTTAAACCGACAAAAAAATATAATTATTTTTCTCAAAGATGAAAGATCCTAAATCTTGATTATTATGTATTATAATCTTTCCCAATTCATCTTAACTGTTAAGATAATTTCCTATTATTTTGTAGGTGTTGACTATAGTCTACAATCTCTAATTAATGAACAAAATTGTGTATAAGTTCTTAAATGTGTTTGTTGTAATCAATTACTAAATTTAAAATTGACAATATAAGTGAGTAAATAATTAATAAAATATACAATAGATTTATAAAAATTATTATTTAAGTATTTTATTTTCTATTTCTATTTTATTATTTATTTTTTATAAGTTAAGTGACTACATATTAATTTTTAAATATTTGTAGTTATTAATAATTTTATAATAAAAATTATAAATCAACAATATCTAATAATCTAAGACATGTTTTGAAAGATGGAATGTTGGTTTATTAATATATTAGTTGTTACAAATATATCTCTTATTAACTATTTTGGTTATAAATTTATTTAAATAGTCATTTTAGCTATTGAATTATTTTTGTTAGAAAATCATGTGAATAAAATAGTAAAATTGGATTAATGATAACCAAATAGTGTAAGTGCTCTATTTATTGATATTTTCGTCAAAATGCATAATAAATGTATATGAAGTGTTTGCTTAATCATTGCAACGATTGAATTTTGTTCTCAAATTGAAGATGGAAAATGAATAGAAACAAAAGAAATCCAAACTTTGTATCTAGTAGCAATGTAGCATATGATACCTATTCCCATATGATACCATTAATTAACATAAACTATAGTACAATACTTAATTACCTTACCACCACTACAAATCAATTACCACGTTTTAATGATTATTCATTTTAAAACAAGCTTTCAAACCTATTTGGAGGTAGTGAGTTTATTAAGGCATGTTTTCGTATTTTTTAAGATGCTTTGAAAGATGGAATATTGTGTTTAATAATATATTAGTTGTTACAAATATATCTCTTTATTAATTATCTTGATTATAAATTTATTTTAAATAATCATTTTAGCTATTGAATTTTTTTGTTATAAAATCATGTGAATAAAAATAGTAAAATTGGATTAATAATAACCAAAATAGTGCTAAGTGCTCTATTTATTGATTATTTTCGTCAAAATGCATATAAATGTATATGAAGTGTGTGTTTAATAATTGCAACAATTGAATTTTTGTTCTCAAATTTTAAGATGGAATTGAAAATTGAATAGAAACAAAAGAAAACCCAAACTTTGTATCTAGTAGCAATGTAGCATATGATACCTGATACCATATGATACCAAACTTTGTATCTATTAAAGGTAGTGAGTTTATTAAGCATGTTTTTCATATTTTGGTAAGTGGTTCTCATAAATAATTGTTTTGCATTTTGTCCCATTAATAATTGGCTGAATTTTGCATGTTCCTTGCTTGCTATTAGCATGTATTCTCAAAATCTATTTATTTTGATGAAAGTAACTTGTTTTGCATTTGAGTAAAAAGACAGAAAAATAATGGGCAAGTAATTCATGTGATAAAAATGTCTCATAATAGCATAATTACATTTTTAAAACAAACAATGCTATAAAGAAATTTAGTGAAATACAGTAAGCCCAATTTACTATAAAACGAGTCCATTACACCATTCATCATCATGCAACTTACAACTTTGTAAGCATAATATCATTATATTTTCTACATACCATCTTCCAAGTTATTTTCACATCTAATTCATTATACTTGGTTGTGAAGCACTACACTTTCATATTTTTCATTAATTTCGCCGACCTCACTCCAACATATTCTTTGAAGATATCAATGTAAGGTTTAAGATTGTCTTGTTATACAATACTTAATTTCGTCCAATATTGTCACCCTTATTTTATAATATGTTTGATATATCTTTAATGTCAAATTATTGATTTTTGCAGATTTCTTTCCGTCAATTTTAGCATGGCCGACCCAGGTATTTTCGTTATAATTGTAATTTTTTTATCTATGTTTTCTGCAATTCAATAGAATTTGCTTCATATTTAAGTTAAATTCTTTTACTTTTTCAGGAATGGATGCTCCTCCTTTTTACGTCATCTTGATAGCAGTTGGCGGTTTAATAGTATTTTTTTATTTTTTGGTTATTATTACTCGCGTTTGGAGAATTATAGACGTCAATATCTTGTTCGAATGATTCAAGAGAGAATCAGTGAGTCAACGTTTGACTCATCTGTCTCACTCCAACACACACTGAAATCAGGTGTATGATATGTGTCTATGAGTTTGAAGATGGGGGAAATAATTCATAGTTTGCCATGCGGGCAGGCATTTCATAAAAAATGCTTGCCCCAATATTTATTAAAAATTCTCTACCTGCCCCATTTGTAGGGCAAAGATTTGAAGCATATTAATGTAATATTTTATATTCAATATTAATGTAATAAAGTTTATATTAAGGTAAAAAAAAGTTTATGGTGTTTGAGAATGAATATAATAA
>NW_026112751.1:0-66202 GCF_024323335.1 Lathyrus oleraceus | reverse complement strand
TAGCATCCAAAGTATCCTAGGGAGCCCTTTGTGCAAGTGTTTTTGGTTGAAAGGAAGTTTGATAAGATGGAATGGGGGGGGGGGGGGTGAGAGAATAATTCATTAATTATATTTTGTTTAACAAGAACTTTGGTCTTATGCCTACGTACAAACATAAAAATGAGGGATCAAAACCCCATAGTTTGTGGTAAAAATTTCAAAGAAGTTGGTGAATTTATTTTAACAAAGTTTAATAGAAAAAGGCACAAAAATGGCCAAAGATTTGAATGGGGTTGTTAATTCTTTTTGTCTTTAGAAATTAAAGTCAGTATAATTAAGTTTATTTACAAGTTTTATTTAAGAAAAATTTTAAAATTTCAATGGCATAAGGCCAAAATTTCTAATCATTAAAAACACATCTAAATCGAAAACAAACAAAGAAGGTTTTTTTAAAGAGGGAGAAATTTTAGGTATTTTTTGTGTTGTTATTAGGTATTTTAAGGTCCTAAGACCACAAACAAAACAAAATCAAGCAAACAATATATACAATCACAAGATATGGCTCAAGTGAGCAAAGTGAAAAGGACTGAAACATAAACAAGTTGCATGAAATGTAAATGGCAATGGATGATAAAGGAACTGAAATTTAAATTGCATTAAGTAAATGACTTGAAAGTAAAGCAACATTAATAAATAGTTAGTCAAGTGTTAATGAAGAGTTTGATTGTTTAAGTCATTCCTTGGAGAACACTCAACCATTCACTCACAAGTATGAATACATGAACCAAGACATCATCCATGAGAAGCGATCCAATTGGGCTAAATCAAAAGTATGCCAATAGCTCCCATGAATGGAAAAAAGGTCAAGTCTTCACACAATACCATGAATAATGGGAGACTTACAATCTCACTTACTAGAATGTTATGCCTTACGGGAGAAATTTATCTCTATGTTAAGCAATCGTAATTGGACTTATGTAGAAGTCACAACTATCTGAGGCCGGGTAATAAAGATATGGGTGTCAATACATGTTAGAGACTTGGTATAATGAACCAAGCTCCTAAAACATACCACACACAAAAATAAAGATGAGAATGACCTATGTCAATCCAGCTCATGTTGATTCATCTAACACAAGGTCAGTGATGAATCAACTAGCATTTGGACATTAGAGAAATCATTGGTCAATGAAGGGTTGGGAACGAATAGGGATGAAGATGAAGAGGAAAAGGGAAATTGAAATCCAAATTGATCATAAGAGGAAATTCATCTGATCAATACTATCCAGTCATCTTGGGGGATGAAATATACATTTCATCAACCCCCTAAATCCAATAGTATTGGTCAAATAAAAGTCAAATCAACCATGACCAAGGCCAAACAGAAAGTCAAACATCACAAGGTCAATTAAATGACTCAAAAATATTTTTAAACAATTAAACAATTAAAAATCTATTTTAAATCAATTAAAAGGAATTTTTAAATAGACAAGACCTCAAATCCCTTCAAATCACCAAATAAATGACCAAGGGATTTATCCTAGGTCAAACTACGTCAAAGGACCTTAAACAAAAAATTCATAATTTTTGGAAAGTCAGAAGTATTTTAAAATATTTAAAAACAACTCAAAAATCAATTAATTCACCAAAAATATCAAAATTAATCCAAAAAAAGATTTTGATTCAAAATATGGAAGGGGAAAATATTTAAAGATTTTTGATGAAAGTCCCATAGTTTTTGAATTAACAATGAATTTATTATGAATTAATCAAAATAAGAGGATTACAAGAAAAATCAGAAAATAAAAAGAAATTAGAAAAAACAAGGGCCATCAAATCTTCCTCATTAATTGAGGTAACAGATCTGATGGCCACGCGTATGCTTAACACGGTACACCAAGTCACACACCACACGCATGGTAATCTGAACCAAAGGTTATGATTAAAACATTCAAACACATACAAACGGCTGGAAGGGTGCCAACACACCACTGGAGCCCTAACTCCGGTCTTCTTCTCTGGTGGACCTCACTGGACTGGTCCACCACCAACCTCTACAAAAATAGAAAATGAATACACTAATTTAAAGCAATAATGCTCATGAGGCCAAATCTGACCTTTATTTCTCCCAATTCCACATATATTGAAACAATCATGGATTTGAAATTTGAGGTGTGTGATCTGAGTTGCTTCAATTTGACCTCAAAGCAACTCAATATTGTTTCCTACATTTGTAGGACTTCAGCCAACCAAAAATTAATTGAAATGATAGAGAATTGAGAGAGAATCGAGGAGAGAAAGTTTCATAAAATTCACCTTCTATTTGTAGTGAGGAAGCTTGATCTCGATCTTAATTTTCTTGGGCTTGCTTCTATCAACTTGTAGGAGATGAAATGAGTGATTAAGAAGCTTGGATTCTTGGAGTTTCAATTCCAAAATAGAATGAGAATTGAAACTCAATTTCTAAAGAAATCTTCAAGATTATCCTTTAATGGAGGTTTGGGGAGAAGCAGGGTCGAGGCTTGGGCCAGGTGGATCCATTTCTGAGCTCAAGGACCATGTATATATCGCATTGCAAGTTTCTTTCCACACCTTTCCACAAAATGTCAAAAATAGAAACTCCATGGTGCATGCTTGCATATGCATTTGATATGCCCATTAAATGATCCTAAAGGTCCAAAATCATGTGCTAGTCAACCTGAAATGATAACATGGAATCATGCATTAGGGAAATGGAAATTGGACATTGATCTTGCCAAATGAAGCCATGCATTACACCCATGATCTTGGACTCTTTGGAAAGGTAACATGAAGGCGAACAACATTGTTATTGAACACTTTTCTATTTAAAGCATGGATCATGATGAATTTTAAGGTGGAAGTTGGAGAAATGAAAATAGTTGAAAGTTTTCTATGTTAAAAGTCAAATGACCACTTTTTCCACCTTGAATAACTTTTGATATGAGATTCAAATGAAAATTGTTGCTTCTTCAAAGTTGTATATCTTTCATTCCTCATTAATTTGGTCATAAATTTGACAAGATTTGAATCTTGCATAAGGGAGCTATGGATTTTAGAAGTTTAGGGAAATTGCTTGTTCAATGGTGATGACCCAAAATGACCTATAATGTTTCTTTTGGTACATTCCCTTGCAAGTAGATTTTTACATTTCTCAAACAATAAAAGTTAGATAAGACATCTTGAATTTTATAATGAAACTTGTATGGTCTTCATATCATAAAAATTGAGCAAGTTATGGTTCTTGGAAGTTGACCTCCTAACTAGGGCACATGCAAAATGACCTATAATCTTTCACCATAAAAAATTACTTTCCAAGCAAACTTAGATATTAATGTCAACATGAAATTTGTTTGGAATGTAATAAAGAGTAATGTTTCACTTGGAATCATTCTCATATGGCAAACATTGTAGGAGATAGGGGCTAGGGAACCCCAATTTTGACAGGTTGACTTTCTCTAGTTAACCTCTTTGAACCATCTTGCAAACTTGAATTTCTTTGCCTCTTTGTGGCTCATGGAGGATAATATATGCATAATATGATGTGTCATGAAGTATCCCTTTAAATATTTGACAAATGGTTGAAGAAACTTGCCGAGGAAGTCACACAAGATACCTAGATGAATTAGGGTTTCCAAGGCAAACAAGCTTCAAACTCTTGATTGTTGGTTCTAAGTGTTGGCAGCAATTTTGGTAAAACAAAGAATGTTCACAAGATGTTGTGTGTGATGTCTTAACATAAGATATCCTATGTACCTGCTAGAGTTCAAGAACATAATCATGTAGGATTGTTTCAGAATGTCATACACAATGTCATGGCATCTGATATGTGTACCTGCTGGAGTTTAAATGGAAAACATGATCATGCAGGATTGTTTCAGAATGTCATACATGATGTCATGACATATGATATTTTGTACCTGCTGGAAATTATAAAAGGATTTATGGAATTATGCAAGATTGTTCTAGGATGTCAGACCAGATGTCATGACATCCTGTACACAGAATATTCAGTATGAATGTCTGGTGTTATGTGATTGTGCAATTAATGGCAATCTATGTATGATTGAAGATTTGATTTGCAGGCTCATTCAATCATTGATTACAACCTGATTTACTTATTTTCCAAGGAGATCTAACCAGGTATTATGAAAAGATTTAATTGGAAAATAGTTTTAGGGTTTTCAAGATGTCCAAGCCCAGCTGAAAGCTTCTATAGAAAGGGACTTGGAAAACCTGTTTTAACAACACAACCAATACTGAGCGAAATATATAGAGAGAGATAGGGTTTGTCTCTTGTTTAGTCGTGAGACTTGTAAGCCATTCAAGTCATCCATTGATGATTGAATTGGTCTGATATGTGGTTGTAATTTGTCACTCTAAAGCTGTTAAGCAAGAGTGTGTGTCCACCTGATCAAAGCTGTGAAGCAAGATCAAGTGTGTGTCTACTTGATCAAAGCTGTGAAGTAAGATCAAGTGTGTGTCTTCTTGATTGAAACTGTGAAGTAAAATCAAGAGTGTGTTATTGAAAAGTGTTTTCTTTTCTCAAGGGATTGTTGTTTAAAATCACAGGTGTGATTGTAGGGAAGTGAGTGGGTTCTCATATCTAAGAGTGCTTAGGTAGAAATTGCACGGGTCGAGATTAGGTGAGAAAGACTGTGACTTGTTGAAGTGTACGGAGAGTCTTTGAACTGATTCTATTTAGTGGATTTCCTTCCTGGCTTGGTAGCCCCCAGACGTAGGTGAGTTGCACCGAACTAGGTTAACAATTGCTTGTGTCTTTTGCTTTCCATTCTCTATCGTTATCCTATTTGTGTTACTCAGATATTAGTGTCGTGACATTACCTTCGACATCTCATATCTGATACCAGAATTTCAATTGGTATCAGAGCAGGCATCCTGCTCTGGTTCTGGGTGAGATCTTAGGGAAATACTTTCTGGTACAATGGAGAGAGATGGAGGATCTGTTCACAGGCCACCAATTTTGGATGGTTCTAACTATGACTATTGGAAACCTCGAATGGTAGCCTTTCTAAAATCTCTTGATAACAAGGCTTGGAAGAATGTGTTAATAGGCTGGGTACATCTTGTAATTACTAAAGAAGGAGAAGCCACAACTGATAAGAAACCTGAAGAATAATGGTCCAAGGAGGAGGATGATCTATCCCTTGGAAATTCTAAAGCATTGAATGCAATATTCAATGGAGTAGACAAGAATATTTTCAGGTTGGTAAACAATTGTGAAGTAGCTAAAGATGCTTGGGACATTCTCAAGACCACTATGAAGGCACCTCTAGAGTAAAGATGTATAGACTACAACTGCTCATCTCCAAGTTTGAAAATTTAAGGATGAGAGAAGATGAAAATATTCATGAATTTCATATGAGTATCCTTGAAATTGCTAATGCCTCAGGAGCCCTGGGAGAGAAGATGTCAGATGAAAAACTGGTAAGAAAAATACTCAGGTCACTCCCTAAGAGATTTTCTATGAAGGTGACTGCCATAGAAGAGTCTCAAGACATCTCCAACATGAGGGTTGATGAGCTAATTGGTTCCCTCCAAACATTTGAGATGGGATTGAATGATGGTTCTGAAAAGAAAACCAAAAGCACGACCTTTATGTCAAACACAAAAGAGGAAAATTATCAGGATGGTGATGAAGATTTGGCCAATGAAGTGGCAATGCTGGGAAGACAGTTTAACAGACTGTTGAAAAAGATGGATGTAAGATCCAAGGCTAATGTCAAGAACATCTCATCTGACATCAGTAAATCCAACAATGCTGGAAGAAGAGCAAGGTCAGATGATAAGCCCAAAGAAGGAAAAGAAGTACAGTGCTATGAATGTGATGGGTATGGACACATTAGAACTGAATGTGGAACCTACCTCAAAAAGCAGAAGATGCGTCTTGCTGCCACTTGGTCTGATGAAAGTGAAACAGAGGAAGCTGCAAATCTTGTGACAGCATTGACAGGAAGATGGGGTTCTGATGAAGACTAAAGTGATGATGAAGTAACCTTTGAAAAGTTGGCCTCTACCTACAGAAAGTTGTGCCACAAAAGTGTAGAGTTGTGTAAATAGGTTAAAAGCCAGAAGAAGGAAATAACTCAACTTGAGAATGAGAAGGTAGAACACTTGGAAACCATCTCCAAATTAAAAACAGAAGTAGTGGTTCTGAATGCCAAGCTAGATGAAAGTCAACAAGTTGAAAGCCAGAAGATAGTACAGCTGAAGAATTAGAAGGCAGACCATGTGGAAACCATCTCCAAGTTAAAAACTGAAGCTATGTTCTTAAAATTCAAAACTAGAAGAGATGACCAAGTATGTAAGGATTTTAAACAATGGATCTGACTCCTTAGACAAGATTCTCCAAACTGGACTAATAACAGAAGACAAATCTGGCATTGGGTATAATAAATCTAAGGCTGAGAGGAGTTACACTGGTTGCAAACCTCAAGCCAAACCTAAGTGCAGCCATAGTAAAAGCAAACCTGTGATGTCACATCACATGTCACAACATCAAAGGAGAAGACAACAGAAAGGGAAACACCAAAGATGGAGATGCCATTACTGTGGGAAATTTGGTCACCTGAAGCCCTTCTGCTATAAGCTATATGGTTATCCTAGCCCTGTTCATCATCAGACTCACTATCAACCCAGACCCAAACAGCACAGGCCTATCAACAAGAAGCAATGGGTTCCTAAGACTAATGTTACAAGTCTAATAGCTCACATTCCCCTCAGAGCCTTAGCCAAAGAAGAGTGGTATTTTGATAGTGGATGTTCCAGACACATGACTGGAAACATAGACTTGATAACTGATCTTCACCCTCATGCCATAAGCTATGTAACCTTTGGTGATGGAGCAAAGGGTGAAATCAAGGGGATAGGCAAGCTTGATTGTCCCGGAGTTCCTAAACTTGACAATATCCTACTGGTTAAGGGCTTGACTTCAAATCTAATAAGCATCAGTCAACTATGTGATCAAGGTCTGAATGTTAACTTCACTAAAACTGAATGTCTGATTACTAACAAAGACAGTGAAGTAATTATGAAAGGAATCATGACCAAAGACAACTGTTATATGTGGAGCTCTCAAATTGATTATTCCTCCAAGTGTACCTATGTCAAAGAGAAAGGGATGAAGATGAGTATATCTGCTAGAGGAACTCTCAAGAATGATGAAAGACAAGTCTGTGGGAAATGTCAGACAAGGATGTCACACCAGAAGCTCAGACTTAACCTCACTTTCAAAGGAGAAAAGGTCATGATGGCTCAAATAGATGAGAGGTTAGATCAGATAGGTGGACATGTTACTAGTCATATGCAGTCTGAAGTTGGAGAGAGCTTTGTTGGAACTGGGCCACAAGTCAAGCAGATAGAAGGGACTATGTGTCTATCTCAAAGCAAAAGTGCCAAGAACAATGTTGAGAAGATTGGGATGGAGAGTGAAAGGACACCTGCTCCTACACATTTGAAAGATGAAAATAGTGTTTATGTTGAATATATAGCAGATGGAAGCAACTGTTCTCAACTGGGTTGGATGAAACTACTGATAATTGCATACAATCTCACACACGATGTCATGGCATTGTATTATGACAACCTGAATGCTGCAACTATGTCCAAAAATCCTATTCAGCACATTTGGACCAAGTACATTATTTGCTGTCATCAGTCCATTGGAAAATTTGTGGAAGACAAATTCATAGCTCTAAAGCAGGAAATGCAATCAGTTGACAGATTTGCAAGGGATTTGGATGATAATCAGGTTAAATATGTAAGAGGGAAATTGGGGATTTGGACTCTTGTGAAATTATGGAAATAAAAGTGGAGTGGAAAAGGAAATAAAAATAGTGTTTGCCCACTTAAAAGAAAGAGCCACATTAATGATGAATCATTACCTAGTATTTATGCCATTTCCACACGCTACCTAAACACAACTCTTTCCATCTTCATCCAACTAATCAAAAAACCTCTGCTAGGGCAAAGAAATTTTGTTTAAAAGTTCAACAACATGTCTCAACATCCATCATCATCTGGGTCAAAACCCTCTCATCATGCAAAGACTCCCTCCATGGAGTTTCTAGATGAAGACGTGTTGGACGTTATTCCTCTTTGTGTGATACCAGGTGACGCCCCAGGGCCCTCTTCCATGGCTGGAAGTCAGCAAGGTAATATCCCTGATAAATCTCCTCATCCAAATGACATGCATTATGCTGATCGTGCCATTAGGAACCTAGTTACTAGGATTCTAAGTGAATGGCATGCAGTTAAGGGTGTTTCTACCCCTCTGTCCAGAAGGGACCCCTCACCTGAGAAGGAACCCCAAGCTGAGAAAGATGATGACTCATCTAGATCAGAAAAGGAAGTGGCTGCTGAGGGATTATGTTCTATAGGTAAAACCCTACCTAGCAAGAAACCAACAAATATGTCTCATGAAATTACTGAGAATATTATTGACCTGGAGGAAGAAAGTCTTGAAGAAGAGGATGACACGTTGGTCCATCCTGTAAAACCAAGTGTAGCTAAGAAACTGAGGACTAGAAAAGGGAAGATTGTGGCTGAAATGAGGACAACAAGAAGAGAGAAAAAGGTTCCTGGTGTAGGACCCTCCAAATCTTGGAGTAAAGTTGAGGTTGGGAAGAGGAAAGAAAGAGAGAGTTCTGACTCTGATGAGGATGTCGAAGACGACGTCCCAGACATCTCCCCTGCTAAAAAGCAGGCTGTTAAGAAATCTCCAGGCAAAGTGGCAGTTGTGCACTTAGACAATATCTCCTTTCATTTAGAAGATGGTGCTGCCAAATGGTAGTTTGTCATTCAGAGGAGGGTAGCTGTTGAAAGAGAGATGGGAAAAGAGGCTGTAGAGGTAAAGGAAGTGATGGATTTGATCAAAAATGTTGGACTGATGAAGATTGTGGTTGCTCTTCCCCAATGTTATGAGGGGTTAGTAAAAGAGTTTATTGTGAATATCCCTGAGGATATTTATGAAAAGAGCAGCAGGGAGTTCTGCAAGGTTTTTGTAAGGGGTAAGTGTGTGATATTCTCACCAACCATTATCAACAAGTTCCTATGGAGAGGAACTGATGGAGGAGAGGATTTAGAGACTACAGACAATCAGGTATGCAGGACTATTACAACTGTCCAAGTTAAGGAATGGCCTAGTAGGAATCACCTATCAGCTGGCAAGCTAACTGTCAAATATGCCATCTTGCACAAGATTGGTTCATCCAACTGGGTGCCTACTAATCATATCTCAACCATCTCCATTGGTCTTGGAAGAATCATTCATGCAATTGGAACCAGGATAAACTATGACTTTGGAAGGTTTATGTTTGATCAAATTGTCAGACATGCCTCCACAAATGCAGTGAAGCTGCCCATTGCCTTCCCTTCCATAATTTGTGGTATTATCTTGAGCCAACAACCAGGCATTCTTAATACAAGTGACATTCCAAGAAGAAGAAAGCCCCCACTATCCATTCATTACAAGTTGTTTGAGGAAAGTCATGTCAATGATGTTGTCAAGACATCTGCCAGAAAGTAGCCTGCATCTCAAGGGAGCTTAATTGATCAATTAAAGGAAACCTGCAAGGAACTGGATAATGGTATAAGGGTGGCCAAGGCAAGAAAAGAAGCTTTGGAGGTTCTTATCAGTAGCCTAGAAAAGGAATAAATGGAGAAGGCTGGTGAGACCAAAGATTCAGATGCCAATACCTCAAGTGAGAGGTCAAATGCTCAATCTAGTGGCAGCTTTGAAGGCTCTGAAGGTGAAGGTGATACTTCTTCCTCTGATTAATGGTCCCCCCCTTGTGTTGACGAGTGAAGTTGAAGACTGTGTGAGGTGTGCTTGAAGAGTGTTCTTGGTGTGGCTGTTGTGGCTGATGTTATAGAAGCGGTTCCCCCTGATGTTTTGATGCTGAAGAATTTGTTTCTTTCTGTTCAAATGTGTAATTTGTGGCAGTCCTTATTGATGCCTTTATGTAATATTTTGGGCTCTTAATGAGTTCCATGGATTTGTCATTATCTCAGCTGTCACAGCTGTGTATAATGTCGGTATGTATCTCCTAAACAATTATGTTTTAACATGTTATATGTTATGACATCTGTGGTGACATTCTCTGCTAGGCTAATTGACATTTATTTTGTCTAATTGGTCACCTTTGGTCAAAATTTTGACTAAAAAGGGGGAGAAGTGATGTAGGAGATGTGGAGCTATGAGGAGATGTATGTGCTGGTGTAGCTGAACAGATGAACTACAACTATTATTGAAGGAGATGTAAGACAGAATGTTGTTCTATTTACAGATGTCAAAGGGGATGTCTGATGTGGTGGTGGACAGGTGATGTTGAAGCAGATGTCAGAATGACATTCTAGTTGTTACATGTGATGTGGTTACATGTGCTGTTATTATCATGGGAGCTGTATGTAGTGCACAGATGTAGGGGGAGAAGAAGTACCCTTGTGCATTTGTATGTCTTACTAGTTGCCTCTATAACTAGTAATTATGTTTGTGTTGCACAGATTTAGGGGAAGAAGAAGTACCCTTGTGCATGTGTGTATTACTAGTAGCTATAGCTAGTAATTGTGTTTGCTTCTGCTGCTGTTTAAATTGTTGTTTAACTGCTGATAGTTTTTCTTGTGAACAAAAAGGACAGATATATGTTTTAGCCAAAATTTGCCAAAGGGGGAGTTTGTTGGTTCCAACTGTTGGCAGCAATTTTGGTAAAACAAAGAATGTTCACAAGATGTTGTGTATGATGTCTTAACATAAGATATCCTATGTACCTGCTGTAGTTCAAGAACATAATCATGCCGGATTGTTTCAGAATGTCATACACAATGTCATGGCATCTGATATGTGTACCTGCTGGAGTTTAAATGAAAAACATGATCTTGCAGGATTGTTTCAGAATGTCATACACGATGTAATGACATATGATATTTTGTACCTGCTGGAAATTATAAAAGGATTTATGGAATTATGCTGGATTGTTCCAGGATGTCAGACCCGATGTCATGACATCCTGTACACAGAATATTCAGTGTGAATGTCTGGTGTTATGTGATTGCGCAATTAATGGCAATCTATGTATGATTGAAGATCTGATTTGCAGGCTCATTCAATCATTGATTACAACCTGATTTACTTATTTTCCAAGGAGATCTAACCAGCTGCTATGAAAAGATTTAATTGGAAAATAGTTTTAGGGTTTTCAAGATGTCCAAGCCCAGGCGAAAGCTTCTATAAAAAGGGACTTGGAAAACCTGTTTTAACAACACAACCAATATTGAGCGAAATATAGAGAGAGCTAGGGTTTGTGTCTTGTTTAGTCGTGAGACTTGTAAGCCATTCAAGTCATCCATTGATGATTGAATTGGTCTAATTTGTGGTTGTAATTTGTCACTCTAAAGCTGTTAAGCAAGAGTATGTGTCCACTTGATCAAAGCTGTGAAGCAAGATCAAGTGTGTGTCTACTTGATCAAAGCTATGAAGTAAGATCAATTGTGTGTCTTCTTGATTGAAACTGTGAAGTAAAATCAAGAGTGTGTTATTGAAAAGTGTTTTCTTTTCTCAAGGGATTGTTGTTTAAAATCACAGGTGTGATTGTAGGGAAGTGAGTGGGTTCTCATATCTAAGAGTGCTTAGGTAGAAATTGCACGGGTAAAGATTAGGTTAGAAAGACTGTAACTTGTTGAAGTGTACGGAGAGTCTTTGAACTGATTCTATTTAGTGGATTTCCTTCCTGGCTTGGTAGCCCCCAGACGTAGGTCAGTTGCACCGAACTGGGTTAACAATTGCTTGTGTCTTTTGCTTTACCATTCTGTATTTTTATCCTGTTTGTGTTACTCAGATATTAGTGTCGTGACATTACCTTCGAAATCTCATATCTGATACCAGAATTTCATTGATGAATTCTTGATAAAATTGACAAATAAAGAACATGGGGATCCATATTAGATTCTTAGAACCATTTTTAACCTTTACTTGATTGATCCGTTGCATTGAGGGTCTCAAACCCTAGATGTGAGCTTGATGAGGCACAGGTGGACACATACACTACCTACAAAAGAAACAAAGCTACACTAGACATGTTTTTGGTATTTTGGTTAGAAAACAAATAAAAAAAATCATGATACAATCAAATGAGCTTGGTGATCTCTCCCAATGCAAACCCAATGAATTAGGGGTGAGAAGGATCCCAAGGTGTGATCCCAAAGCCAATGTAAATGATGAGATATCATGAGGGATCTTAGGGTCAAAATTGGGGTCTTACAGTCAGGTACCTTCTCATTGTTCTTCATGTTGAGATTCTCATACTGCTTACATAGAGACTAAAGCTTCACCTTCTTCACTGATCCATCACCCCTGTAACACCGCACTAGTGTGTCCCACGCAGATTTCACCGTCGTCGAATCATCGATTTTCTCAAACACGTTCACATCCACACACTAATGGATGTAGAACAATTCCTTCTGATCCTTCTTCCCCAGATCATGCTGAGCATTTCTTTGCACATCCTTTGCATTTTCTGGAAGTGAAGTATAACCGTCATTAACGAGATCAAGAACATCTTGAGCTCCAAACAACACAAGCATCTGAATCATCCAACGATTCCAATTCTTACCATCGAACACTAGACGCTTGGTACTCAGATTACCGTTTCCGTTCATCTTCAACCTTGTGCAATACACTCAGATCTCATCTAAACACAATATTTTCCAATTCAATAGAATCAAGATATGTGATTCTGATTAGAAATTCAACACAAATTCTCCGAACAAAAATCAATCACACAACGCCTCACCGTTTCACTCGTGTTTCCTGTGGTGTTTCCCTGTGGATCTAAACCGGAGCTCTAGATACCATTTATTGATGCACAAAGTGATAAAGATGAACAATGGAATTAAGAGATAGAAGAGAGAATAATAACAAGCTTCCACTACTCTAAAATGGTTACAAATGGTTGCACACACACTACTACACAGATTGCAAAATAAGGATTAATGATTGTTCACACTACTCACTTGCTTAAATACAAGTGGGACTTAAGTAGAAATGCTAAAATACCGTCTAACAAACTTTGTCTACAAGTTACTGAAAATGAATTAATTCTAACAAAATTTATTTCAAATTCATAACATTTAAATTCAAATCACTAAGCTGTAAGTGTAATTAGATCGAGTAAAAGTTTGTGTTAAGAATCAATTATAATTGTTAAGAATAAATTATAGTTAAGACGTATAAATTACCATCAATAAATATGTATTACTTACAATCAATTATAATTAATTTTGTAATTACTTATTGTAGATCACTCATATGAATATAAATATACTTATGTGTGGTCTAATTAGACACACAACATTATACATAAATATATTTTTAATATCTATCATAAATATATTTTTAATATCTATCATAAGGTCTAATTAGGTACATACTTATCATAGTAACATTGTTTTTCAATATACATAGGCCTACTGCGTGTCTCTGTTCTCTTCCACCATGTGTTTAATCATCGGTGTGTTTCCACCACCTGGTTCGAAACTCTCTATCAAACGCGTCGATGAAAGAATCACCACAAAGTAACGCTACACGCTCCCCCATAGGCGGCAAATGTCGAGCGCGTGAGCCCCATGTGCGTTACTCCAAGCTTATTTTTTGGTGCGTTTTTTCCCTGTTTCATTTTTCTTCGTGACCATTACGATTCTCCTTACTACTGACCGACCTTGTTGGACATTTTCAGCCATCAGTTCTCATGGGAGACACCGATTGTGTCACGCTTACTGAAGTTCTGCTCTTCCCATGCGAGAAACTAACTAGAACACCCAACTGCAACATATGAGTCGGTGATGTCAAGATATGGTTTCAAGGTCAAGGATTTGAAGATCACCTAACCACAAAATTGGAAGAATATGTCGCTGTCAATCACGCTAAATGGAAAGAAATTGATGTCTTTCTATGCATTGTGTTATGGTTTTTCATAGCACTTAATATCCAAGCATAATACCAAGCTTTTACCATTTTCTATGATGTTTTTCAAAAGGATGAGAAAGTCTTATCCAACGATGTCAATTGTATTTATAGTGTCATCCCTAAACTTACTCTTTGAAATTGGAGAGTATGAATATGCAACCTTATATGAGTAAGCTTGATGCGTTGAAAGTGAATTTGACAACCCTAATATCATTTACAAAAGATACAACAGCTCATGCCGAACAATTCAGTAAGTTTTTCATTATCATAACAATTGTCGAACTGCCACCAGAACTTGATTTAGTTTGTAACCAAATTTTATCGGAATCCATTGTTCCTGGATATGAAGCAGTTAGTGAAAACCTTTTGGGCTTAACTACACGTCATGCTTTTGGACCGATGTATACTCCATCTCCCACTGAACCATATGCTCGTACTTCCCACTAACATGGTCATGATGGACTAAATGGAAGATGTGATGGCCAACACCATGGTATTCATTGTAACTATTGCAATTGTTACTGCCTGATTGAAGGTGAATGTCATACAAAGGAAAGAGAACTACAACGACAACCTATGGTTTTATTATTGTTGCTCAATCGACTATTGTCATACCCTCAAATTTACCCTACCTACACATCAGCCTATATACCCCTAATTCATGAGCATACATGCCACACATATCATTCATATGCATTTACACTCATGACAAATAATGATCCACAAACTCAAGGGATGAGGTTCATCTATGAAGCCTCAACACCCACTGATCATGTTAAGGTGTACCCAAGCCATCTTGACCCTAACCTTTATCCTCAAGCTTCTCACAAGCTCGGAGGATCATTCAAGACATCTCACTCACTCTCCAAGCCCTAATTGGATGGTGAGTCCCATTGAAGACACATGAAGATTCATTTGGTCACCAAAGGACCTCATGTTGGTGTAAGCCCTAGAGGCCAATACTTTTGGGACTTGTATCGAATTATTTATTAATAATAAAAGGCTTTTTCTTTATTATGTTTGTTTAATAAAGTCCCTGGAATAGATAGTCTGTTTAATGTATCAAGTATGACTTAATCATGAGATCACATTAAACATAAGGACATTATTCTTAAAGTATCCGTAGTCGAGCTTTATTGTGAAGTGGGATAACATTAAAGAATTAAGACTATTATGTTTGTAGACTGATGATGACATCTCATGGATCATGGATAAAGAGTTATCGAGTCTTAAACATAGGTATGAATATTAAGAGTAATATTTATACCGGATTGACCCGCTATGAGAATACTATATAGAATGTTATGCAAAGTGTCATAAGTTATTCTCATGGTGATAATGGTGTATACCACTCTTCGACCTGAAACCATTATGGACCCTAGATGTAGAGTCGAGTGCTTTATTGTTGATCCAACGTTGTCCGTAACTAGATAACCATAAAGATAGTTGATGGGTACTCCACAAAGCATGCTGAGGGACATGGGTGACCTAGATGGAATTTTCCCATCCTGCGTAACAGGATAAATGTCTATGGGCCCAATATTGAACTGGACAAGGATGACACGGTCTATGCCTTGTGTTCAATATAGACATAAGGGCAAAAGGGTAATTATACACATAATCATTATCACAAAAGGATTTGTCAGATCACATGACATTTTCGTGACTTGGGTAGCAGTGATGTGTTGCTAGATATCGCTCACTGTTTATTATGTTAAATGCGTGATTTAATATAATTGCCAATGTCGCGAAAACCTATAGGGTCACACAGAAAGGACGAATCGATGAGGGATAGAGTAACTAAGGAACATCGTAAGGTACGGTGCACTTAAGTGGAATATGAAATATGGTAAGGTACCACATGCTTAAGTGATTTTGGGCATATTATAAGATATGGGCCAAAATACACTTAAGTGGGCTTTTTAGCTTAAAGCCCACACAATTGGTTCTATAAATAGAACCCTTGGGTAGAAGCATTGTAACTCTCTAATGGGAATTTCGTTTCTCTCTCTCACTCAAAGCCTTCATTCGTAGCAGCTACCACTGAGATTGAAGGAATCCGTTCGTGTGGACTGAGTAGAGACGTTGTCATCGTTCAACGTTCGTGATCGCCACAAGATGTAACGATTCTATCACTGATCATGCCCATTCGTAAGGATCACTAAATGGAGAAATTTTTAAATTCCGTTACGCCTTGGATGGCAATTCTCCTTCAGTGGTATCAGAGCCACTTACGAAACCATGAATCTGATAATTGTTTATTTTCTGTATTAATACGATTAAAGACAGAATGAATCGAAGATTAAATTGAGATCGATCAAGTTATATATATGATATAAGTAATGTTGATGCAAAATACATTATATATGATATAACGTTCTCGTTTCGTTCATTCAAACACTCAATGGTTGTTTTCCTTTGAGCGATCAATGGTCGTTTGCTTCTTGATCCGACATTAGTATGGTGAAGCAATGACGTGTTGATCAATCCTACTGAATCAACAATCGAGATGTGTTTGACGGTTTGAAATTGGTGCATCAGGGTTAGTGACCGCACAAGGGTTGTGATGTCAGAGAGTTATGCGATTGGGGTTGTGACTGCACAAGAGTTGTGCTTTCTAAACACTTTTTGGAACAATGTTAACCGGTTAACGCATATGGTTAACCGGTTAATGCAATACGAAATAAAATTTTATGTTTTTCAAATAGTGTTAACCGGTTAACGCATTTGGTTAACTGGTTAACGCAAGACAGAATACAGTTTTCCAACAGATTTTCAAACAGTGTTAACCGGTTAACGTATTTGGTTAACCGGTTAACGCAAGACAGAAAGCAAATTTTGAACAAATTTCAAACAGTGTTAACCGGTTAACGCATATGGTTAACCAGTTAACGCAAGGCAAAATTCACCCGTTCGGCTAACTCTGCGTAATGTGATCGGTTGTCGAGATTTAATTTGGTTTTAAATTGATTAAAAGAATTAAAATTGATAATAATAATAATGTGTTTATTATTGTCTTGTGGTGGTTATGGCCTTAGTTTTCCTTTATTTTGCTTTGGGTTTTAAAATACGACCTGTGTGTCGTGCCTCTCTTTTAATCTCTCAATGTAACTTCTTTTCTCATCTCACTCCCTCGTATGTAAAACGAGTTTATTTTATGTAATGTAATGACATGAAGAAAGCAAAGAAGTCAGTGCCAAAGAAGGACAACCTTGAAGATCTTGCTTGGGGAAGCTTAGATCGTTATTAGGTTAGCTTAGGTTCTCTCATTGGCTTGGGAGAACAACTACGCTAGGGGCCATAGCTATTTCATTATGTATGTATGTATGTTGATGCATATGAATGTATGTTGATGCATGTGAGAGACGATTTATATGATAAATAAGCCGGTGAGATCAGAAAAATTGCAATTCCCTCAAATTAAATATTAAGTTTATGCTTTCCAAGTTTTAACACTCATCAAGACTAGTATCGGATAATGTAGGTTTCGCCTACGCGAGGTGCATGTTCTATATTAGTAAGGTGCGATGGGATAATTGTAATATCCAACTATTAAAACAATGGGTCAAACTTAACTAAACAAATTATAATAATATTATATATGTTTGCTTTCCAAATTTTAGCACTCATCAAGACTAGTATCGGATAATGTAGGTTTCGTCTACGCGAGGTGCATGTTCTGTATTAGTAAGGTGCAATGGGATAATTGTAATATCCAACTGCTAAAACGATGGGTCAAACTTAATTATAATAATATTATATATGTCTAGAAGCAAGAGTTGGGAATGATCCATATGATGGATTGGAATAAGGAGTTATTCACCCAACTGAAATTTTCGAGAGTTGTATGAGATACAACTAGAAGGAGTTCCTACCTAAATAACCTAGTTTTGTGTAATCCGCCTACCCGGACTTAGAACGAAGTGAAATATGGATCTCGACCCACTAGAAAATCTTCCAACGGGGTTTTCCGAATCAAATGATGAGGGTCATTTGTTTTGAGTAAAATAGTGGGAGCATTTTTAATTAAAGGCCTAATTAAATATGTCAATGATACTTATATTTTCATTAATCCTTATGTAGATCACCATGACAACAAACACCTCTAACAACATCTTGCGATCAATCATTGACAAGGAGAAATTGTCTGGGACAAATTTTCTGGATTGGCACTGAAACCTGAGGATTGTCCTCAAACATGATAAAAAGTTGTGTGTCTTGGAGAAACCTGTTCCTGAAGAGGAACCTCCTAGTTCTGCACCTAAGGCAGAAAGAGATGCTTATAAGAAGCATGTCGATGATGCCAATGAAACTGCTTGTTTCATGCTAGCTACCATGAACTCAGAATTGCAAAAGCAACATGAGAACATGGCAGCGTTCGATATGATCGAACACCTTAAAATGCTCTATCAAGAGCAAGCAAGGCATGGAAGGTTTGAAGTTTCAAAAGCCCTTTTTCAATGCAAGTTAGCTGAGGGAGCCCCTATAGGTCCCCATGTGCTCAAGATGATTGGGTATGTGGAAAACCTTGAGAGATTGGGTTTTCCCCTCGAAAAGGAACTTGCGACTGATTTGATCTTGCAATCATTGCCAGATGGGTTCAGTCAATTTGTCCTAAATTTCAATATGAATGATATGGACAAATCTCTTCCTGAACTGCTAGCCATGTTAAGAACTGCTGAGCAGAATCTGAAGTCGAAAGGGAAGTCCATTCTGATGATCGGAAATGGAAAGAGACAGAACAAAAGGCCCACCAAGCAGGGTGATAAAGGTAAAGGCAAGGAAGTTGCCAAACCCAAACCCACCGATGTTGCTTTAAAGCCTAGTGGAGGCATAGCAAAAGAAGGCACCTGCTTCCATTGTGGTAAGACCGGACACTGAAAGAGAAACTGCCCAAAGTACCTGGAAGATAAGAAGAATGGAGTAGAGACTTCAACTTCAGGTATTTTTGTTATTAAAATTAATTTATCTACTTCTACATCATGGGTATTAGATACTGGATTCGGTTCTCACATTTGTACAAATGTCCAGGGACTAAAAAGGAGTAGAGATTTGGAAAAAGGTGAAGTCGACCTACGAGTTGGCAATGGAGAAAAGGTTGCTGCTTTAGCCATAGGAACTTATGTATTGACTTTACCTAGTGGTTTAATAATTCAGTTAGAGAACTGTTATTATGTACCTGCAATTAGCAGGAATATTATTTTCGTTTCTTGTTTGGACAAGTTTGGTTTTTCATTTATAATAAAGAACCATTGTTGCTCAATTTATTTGAATGATCTATTCTATGCTACTGCGCAAATGAACAATGGACTATATGTCCTTGATCTTGAAATGCCTATTTATAACATTAATACTAAAAGGATGAAACCTAATGAGTTAAATCCAACTTACCTTTGGCATTGTCGATTAGGCCACATAAATGAGAAGCGCATTTCCAAACTCCATAAAGATGGACTCTTGGACTCTTTTGATTATGAATCATATGAGACATGCAGATCTTGTTTAATTGGAAAGATGACAAAGTCTCCATTCACAGGAAAAGGTGAAAGAGCTAATGATCTTTTGGCCCTCATACATACTGATGTATGTGGACCACTGAACATACCAGCCAGAGGAGGTTTTCAGTACTTCATCACATTCACTGATGATTTCAGTAGATATGGTTATGTGTATTTAATGAAACACAAATCAGAGTCCTTTGAAAAGTTCAAGGAATTCAAGAATGATTTACAAAACCAACTAGGTAAGAATATTAAAACTCTTCGATCAGATCGAGGTGGTGAGTATTTAAGCCTAGAGTTTGATGACCATCTGAAAGAGTGTGGGATCCTATCCCAAGTCACTCCTCCTGGAACACCTCAATGGAATGGTGTATCTGAGAGAAGAAATCAAACCCTGTTAGACATGGTCCGATCCATGATGAGTCACGGCGATCTTCCAAACTCCTTTTGGGGATGTGCACTATTGACAGCAACTTACACACTTAACCGTGTTCCATCCAAAAAGGTTGAGAAGACACCATATGAGATATGGAGTGGTAAGAAACCACATATGTCTTACATGAAGATTTGAGGTTGCAAAGTTTATGTGAAACGACAAATTTCAACTGAGCTTGAGCCCAAATCTGACAAATGCTTATTTGTGGGGTATCCTAAAGAAACAAGAGGGTATTACTTCTACAATCCTTCTGAGGGCAAAATGTTTGTCGCTCGAACTAGAGTTTTCCTAGAAAAGGATTTTATTTCCAAAGGAATCAATGGGAGGAAAGTAGAGCTTGAAGAAATTCAAGAATCACAAGGCATTGATACACCTATGGATGAATAAGAGCAGGAAACACAAATAGTTGTGTAAGAGAAACCTGCTCAAGTAGAACAAGACCAGCATAGGTCAGGAAGGATACGTCACCTGCCTGAGATATATGGATATCTGATCAAGGTGATGTATTACTCATGGATTCATCAAAAACGAAGATGAGCCTTGTGTCTACAAGAAGGTGAGTGGGAGCATGATCGTTTTCCTGGTATTATATGTATATGACATATTACTCATTGGAAACGATGTCCCTACCTTGCAACGAGTAAAGTCTTGGTTGGGGAAATGCTTTTCTATGAAGAAACTAGGTGAAGCAACCTATATATATTAGGAATCAGAATCTATAGAGATAGATCACAAAACTGCTTGGCCTAATTCAGAGTACATACATAGACAAAGTGGTGAGACGCTTTGATATGCATGATTCCAATGGTTATGTGTTTTTTTGCTTAAATGGTGGCGCTATGAGCTAGAAAAGTTCAAAGCAAGATACAGTTGTTGATTCTACAACCGAGGCCGAGTATATTGCTGCCTCAAGTGCAGAAAAGGAAGTTGTTTGGATGAAAAGTTCCTTAGTGAACTTGGCATAATTCCTGGCATTGTGGATCCCATTAGTCTCTATTATGATAACAATGGTGCTATCACACAAGCTAAGGAGCCTAGATCTCACCAACGATCCAAACAGATACTTAGGCATTATCACCTCATATGAGAGATAATAGATAGAGGAGATGTGAAAATATGTAGAGTACCAACACTTGACAATATTGCTAACCCACTGACAAAGCCTCCTGCGCAGCTGAAGCATGATGGCCATACTAGATCAATGGGCATTAGGGGTATCCCTGATTGGCTCTAGTGCTAGTGGGAGATTGTTGGTGTAAGCCCTAGAGGCCAATACATTTGGTACTTGTATCGAATTATTTATTAATAATAAATGGCTTTTTCTTTATTATGTTTGTTTAATAAAGTCCCTGGAATAGATAGTCCGTTTAATGTATCAAGTATGACTTAATCATGAGATCACATTAAACATAAGGACACTATTCTTAAAGTATTCGTAGTCGAGCTTTATTGTGAAGTGGGATAACATTAAAGCATTAAGACTATTATGTTTGTAGACTGATGATCACATCTCATGGATCATGGATAAAGAGTTATCAAGTCTTAAACATAGGTATGAATATTAAGAGTAATATTTATACTAGATTGACCCGCTATGAGAATACTATATAGAATGTTATGCAAAGTGTCATAAGTTATTCTCATGGTGATAATGGTGTATACCACTCTTCGACCTGAAACCACTATGGACCCTAGATGTAGAGTCGAGTGCTTTATTGTTGATCCAACATTGTCTGTAACTGGATAACCATAAAGACAGTTGATGGGTACTCCACAAAGCATGCTGAGGGACATGGGTGACCTAGATGGAATTTGCCCATCCTGCGTAACAGGATAAGTGTCTATGGGCCCAATATTGAACTGGACAAGGATGACAGGGTCTATGCCTTGTGTTCAATATAGACATAAGGGAAAAAGGGTAATTATGCACATAATCATTATCACAGAAGGATTTGTCAGATCACATGACATTTTCGTGACTTGGGTAGCAGTGATGTGTTGCTAGATACCGCTCACTGTTAATTATGTTAAATGCGTGATTTAATATAATTGCCAACGTCGCGAAAACCGATAGGGTCACACACAAAGGACGGATCGATGAAAGATAGAGTAACTAAGGAACATCGTAAGGTACGGTGCACTTAAGTGGAATACGAAATATGGTAAGGTACCACACGCTTAAGTGATTTTGGGCATATTATAAGATATGGGCCAAAATACACTTAAGTAGGCTTTTTAGCATAAAGCCCACACAAGTGGTTCTATAAATAGAACCCTTGGGTTGAAGCATTGTAACTCTCTAATGGGAATTTAGTTTCTCTCTCTCTCACTCAAAGCCTTCATTCGTAGCAGCTAACACTGAGATTGAAGGAATCCGTCCGTGTGGACTGAGTAGATACGTTGTCATCATTCAACGTTTGTGATCGCCACAAGAGGTAACGATTCTATCACTGATCATGCCCATTCGTAAGGATCACTAAATGGAGAAATTTTTAAATTCCGTTGCGCCTTGGATGGCAATTCTCCTTCACCTCAGCCCTAATGCTTGAAACTCATTGGGATGTACAAGTCATGTTTCACCTTGTGCCTTGACCATGCCATTGAGGACCCTTAAAATCCAAAGTTTGTTCATACCCCAATCCTTTGAATCATTTTAATACATCCCTTACATCATAAAACCCTAGTTTGTTTGGCCATGGTGCCTGATGAAACTTATGATTCAAGAAACTCTAGTTTGGGTATCCTTTGATCCTTGGCATTGTTTCATTTTATCACCCTATCATACCACCATTAATTTACCATTAATTCAAATCAAATTCAACCATAATTCACCATTAAAACACTCATTCAATTCATGTTATGAGTCATTTAGTTTAGTCATGGTTTATGAACATTCAAGGCATTGGATTCACCTGTGAACATGGCCTAAAATCATTTCATAAAGCTCCAAGCTTCATTTTGCATCATGATATGATCATATGAGCTTCAAACGTCCACCATTGTGCCTTAAGATCAAGAAATCACAAAGTGACATTTATTGGTCAAGTTGGTTGGTCAAATTTTGGCAAGAATGACCCATGATTTGGTCCAAAGTCCATAAGGTTTTCATCTATCAATATTTTCAAGATCTTCTTTGAGCCAAAAGTTCTAATTGAGTCCCTCTTCAACTTTGTTTCAAGGTCCAAGACCTAATTCATTGACCAAGGACCCCAAATTTTGCTTCGGACCATATGTGCTTTCTGACCACTCCATCAACTTCCCTATAAATAGGGGAAGGTGTTCAACTTCTGGACCAAGCTTAGAAAGCCAAAATCACCCTGTTGCAAAACCAAGTTCTCCCTTCAAAAATAGAGATGCAGTTTTTGAGTTTCGAAGCTTTTCAGTTCAAACCAACAACCCATAATCCTTCCCTAAGCATCATTGGAAATTTTCCAAACCTTAACTCATCCTCCAAACACCTCACCTGAGCTACACCAACTCATCGGAATTCACTTCTGAAACTGGTTCCGATAAGGTAGCCACACTCACACCATTCACTCAAACAAGTTACCAATCAACTCGAAATCATTCACTAATCATTAACCCTTTGGTTTGAGTGTCGATTGTTCATTATCATTCATTTAATTTAACTTTTAGGTTAACTTGTTCTTCTGATTTTTTGCAAAATGCTCCATCCTCAGAGCCAATCAATGGCCCATGAGTGTGGAGGTTAGTTCGTTATTATGCATAAGTGATGATTCTATGTTTAAATCCAAAGAAAACACATGTTTTTGAGTTTTGATTCTGAGTTGCTTGAAGGTTGAAGATGATACCTTCACGCATTCTAAAATTCAAATATATTCGCTGGCTGTCTCTGATTGGATAACTAGCGTGCTTTCCATTTCTTATTTTGTTTTATTATTTTATTTTATGGATGCGACTCTGAATCACCAAAGGGCGCTTGGCCCAGTGATGAGGGGGTTGACCCCCTCTAACCCCAAGGTCAGGGGTTCAACCCCTAGCACGCACATTTGTTCCATTTTTGTTTCTTTTCTTTTTGTTTTACTTATTTTTACCCAATTTATTTTTCGTTTCGAATGATTTTTTTACCATATTTTTTTATTTTGCTGAAAATATTCCAAACATAGACTCATGTTATTTTTGTGTCTACTATTTTATTATGTTTTATTTTATTTTATTCCATTTGAGCTATTTTTGATGGACTTATGAGGTCTTGAATATTGGTAGATAATGAAGTTTATAAATTAATGGTTATGGTTTGATTAGGGATGTTTGAACCTTCTATGCTTGAAACCTATCAATGAATGATTAATGGATCATTCATGATACTTTGAGGCATAGATATGTTGCCTCTACATCAACCAAATTTGGACCATTTGACATATGGGTGAAGCTTTGATTGTGCTCATATTAACTTGTGGTTTCATTCATTCCATTTTCGTTTCTTTTGTTATATTATATCTCTGACTTCTATACTAACTTATTTATATTGAACATTAACCCTTGTATAACGTGTCTGACCTGACCATCAATCAATTCATTAACCTTTAACCCTTGAGTTGATATAATCTTCTTTTTGTCAAACTATTGATAGATGGACTTGGGGTTTGCATATCTCTTATTGTTACAAATCTATTGTAAGTTGATCATTGATCATCTTTAATACTTTACATCAGTGATAAGTAATCCCCTGATACGCCATATTTTGAATCTTTTGACTTAAGGATAAATAATCCTCAAGAACTTAACTTGAACATATAACTAACTACTTTACTCATCATCATCATTGTATAAAATCACCATGCATGTTTATTATTGTCATTTATCTTTATTGTCATCATACATTAAAAACAACAAAAACATGATATATTGATAAGACAAAAAAAGATTCATTCCACTTGTAATCAACTTGGACTTAGAGGATCTCATTTAGGATCTTTGCTTGGATGACCTTACCCTTTCCATATCTTGTGACACGTTGTCTTTGACTTTGGATTTCATCTGTAACTTACATACTGGTTATAAGAATGGCATCATGGAACTATCTAGGGAGACATGTTTGTAAGACCATTATCCTTTGTTAACTTAGGTCACTTGTGCACACACAAGGCTTTCTCCTGGGCTACCTTACAATGCTACCCTTTACTTTCTTGTTTGGTTACTTTGTATATCCATTACATTATCCAATTTCATAATCAAATAAACAAACCCTTGATTCAACATCAAGCAGCTTTAAGTGGTGGAGAATGAGTAAGAATGGAGCCTTCCTACCCTTACTCTGATTATTTTGGACACAAGATGCTTGACTTACTTGTCTAGAATTTTCACCTCCGCCCATAGACTTTAGTGCAATCTAATCACAAACTCTTTTCATAAACCCTTATTCAAGGTAAACTCAAACACAACCCATCAAACTCATTTTTGTGCGTTATGACACCCCTTCTAAAACCATTTTCTCAAAGGGAAAATCAGCATACGCACAAACATTTTCTACTCCGAACTACGTAGCTCTGATTCCTCATCACCCGACAAGTGATACATAGGCACAAGGGCCATAATCCTTGCCTAACACAATAATAAAAAAAACCAAAATCCTTTCTTTCACACTGTTTTGTAAATAAGAATAAAAGTAAAAATAAGAGAGATAAATGCCCACGTACGCGGACAACCTAAATGGTTCCAATGGAGTACGATTATACGAGGGGTGCTAATAAATTCCCCCTATGTAATTGACTTCCGAAACCAAGTCTTGTGAGGCCGATTCTTTATTCATACATTTGCACTTCCCGTGTGTACCTTTTCCTTCGAGGGTTTTGTACCGGTAAACTCATGACCATTAAGCAATGGATAAACTTAACGTCAATAAAACCAGAGTCGCCACCGCGCTTTTATTGTTTCCAAAGGAAAAGAAAAAAGTACGAACAAATTCTTTGTAGAACACTCAACCCACTTATCACAAGCATGGATCCTTGAACCAAGACATCTTCCAAATGAAGGAAAAAATGCCAAGTTCCCACACAATCTCACTAATTTCACTAACTAGAATGCTATGCCTTTTTGTGTCACAAATTTTGTGCTATATTAAGCAATCGTAATTGGACTTATGTAGAAGTCACAACTATTTGAGGCCGGACAATAGAATTTTGGTGTTAATGCATGTTAGGGACATAGTATAATGGACTATGCTCATGAAACATACCACACACAAAAAGAATATGCAAAATGGGGGACTTAATCTCATCCATACTTATGTTGATTTTGCAATTAACTAGCCTTAGGATATAGAGACATCATAGGTACATGACATGGATGAATAAAGAAGGGAAATGAGATGAAAAGGGAGAGGGAATGGATTCAACACAAATTGGTCAAAAGAGGACTTTTACCAAATTAAGATCATTCATTCATTTTGGGAGATGGAATATACATTCCATCAATCCCCTAAATCCAATGATCTTAACCTAGCAAAGTCAAATCAACCTTGACCAAGGCCCAACAACACAATTCAAATTTACAAAGTCAATTAAAATGGCTCTACACAATTAATTTGGCATTTAAAGAATTAAAAATAATAAAAATATGCATTAAATTAAATTATGGTTGCTCAAATTCCTAAAACCTCATCAAAACACTAAAGAAATGGTCATGAGATTTATCATAGGTTAAACAACAAAGGACCTTGGAGAATTTTTTTCATAATTTTTGGAAACTTAAAAGTACTTTTAAACAATTAAAAATATTCACAAAATTAATTAAATCATGAAAAATATAAATAATTATCCAAAAAATAATTTTAATTCAGAAAATGAAAGAGTATTTTATTTAAAAAAATTGGTGAAACTCTCATATTTTTTAGATCAATATTAAATTTAATATGAATTAATGAAAATGAAAAAAGTAAATTGAAAATCAATTAATCTGAAAAAACGTGGTCCACTTGATCTCCCTCATTAATTGAGGTGGCAGATCAAGTGGACCAAAACACGCGTTCCATGGTACACTTGAGTCAAAAGGAACACTCATGATTAAAACATAAAGACTTGATCTTGTGGCTAAGAACCTACCCAACTCATCGCCGGAGCAAACCACCGATTGTCTTCTCAGGCGACCTTGGCTGGACTGGTTCTCTCATCACGATCACCAAAATGAAAAAAGAGGACATGATCTTAAAGGAAAAATGGCACTGATCACGAATCTGACCTCAATTCATCCTAACTCCAAGTGTATTGAGAGATACATGGAGTTGAAATTTGAGGTACATGAACTGAATTGCTTCGATTTGGCCTCAAAGCAACTCAATCTTCATGCCTACATTGGTAGGACTTCAGACGATGAAAGATCCAAGAGAATTGATGAGAATTGAGAGAGAATCGAAGAGAAGAAAAAATCTAGAAAATGCCTTCAATGTTGTGTAGAACTTGATCTCTCTTGCTTCAATTCTTGTTTGATCTTGCTCGAGAAGCTTGCATAAGTGGCTTAGGATAGAAACAAAGCTTTGGATCCTGTAGTTTTTGAATCTCCAAATAGTGAGATTCAAACTCAATTTTCAAAAGAAAATTCTCAGGTTTTCCTTTCAAATGTGTGGGTTTGAAGTGTGGGAGGCAAAGTTGGCGCACAAGGGTTCTCATTTCTGATGCTAGAGGCTCTTAATTATAGCAAATTCAAGTGTTATTTGCACCTTCAAAATCTTTCCAAATTTGGCAATTGAGTAATGCATGCTTGCATGGTAGTGTACAGGCCCATGAAGCAACTCAATTAAGTCCACAATTACATGTAACTGAGTCTAAAAGTGAATTCGAATGCAAGGAAAAAGTGTGTAGCTGTTTGAAGTTTGATCGTTGCCAAATGATGTAGCCATGTTCAGACCATACGCAGACCACTCAAACCTTGTCCAAAATGGATGAAATTAGACTCTTTGGAAAGGTTAGATCAAGAGGAACAACTCTAATGTTTAACACTTTTCCATTTGAAGCTTGTATCATGATGAATTTTGAGGTGGAAGTTTGGAAATTTCAACATGTCAAAAAATTTTCTAAGTGTCAAGCCATATGTTCAATTATTCCACCTTGGCTAACTTTTTATGTGAGCTTCAAATGAGAAACGTGTCTTCATCAAAGTTGTAGCTATTTAACCTTAAACATGGTTACAAATTTGACCTCATTTGGATTTGGGATGAATGAGTTATACATTTTTGAAGTTGCGAAAAATCACTTGTTCAATGGTATTGGTCCAAAATGACCTATAATGTATCCTCATATAGCATGTTCATAAAAGTCTAATTAGCTCTTCCTCCAAACATAAAGGTTGAAGTAGACACGTTGAACTTGTTTGTAAAACTTGTAAATATTTCATCTCATAACAATTGACCAAGTTATGGCCTTGGGAAGTTGACCTCCAAATTAGGGTTTAGACAAAATAACCTATAATCTTTCAACATAAAAAATGATTTTCCAAGAAAAAATAGCTCTAGACCTAAACATGAAAGTTGTTTGGAATGTAATTTAGAGTAACGTTTCTCTTGTAATCATTTTAATATGATGCAAATTGTAGGATATAGGGTCTAGGGGACCCCAGTTTTGATTAGATGAATTCCTCTGGTCAACCACCATCAACCACCTTGCTAACTTGCAATTCCCTTGACTTTTGGGACTCATGGGAGATGATATATGCATAAGGTGATGAAATTTTAAGTGTCCCTTGGAATATTTGATCCATTGGTGAAGAAGCTTGGTGAAGAAGTTACACAAGATACCCATATGAACTAGCGGTTCCAAGGCAAACCAATTCCAACCTCTTGAAGAATTCTTGATCAAAATAAAATGTAGAGATCATGGGGACTCATATATGATTCCTATAGCCATTGTGGATAATTTCTTGGTTGAGATCCTAACAAATAGGGTCTTAAACCCTAGATGTGTGCTTGATAGATCAAAGGTGATCAAGTGCCCTACCTACAAAAGAGTTAGACAAATGCAAAGACATATTTTTGGTTTTTTGGTTAGTAAATATGATAAAATACAAAGTATGATACAATCACATAGTAAATGGTAATCTCACCCAATACAAACCTAATGAATGAGGGGGGAAGGAGGATGCCAAGGTATGATCCCAATGCTAATGCATATGATGAGATAACATGAGGGATCTTAGGGTCAAAATTGGGGTCTTACAACCCCTCATGGGCATTAGGGGAGGTATAAATTATAATCCCGGGGACCTCTAGAGGATAGGAGCATACAAGAGTCTTTGTTCTACAATGTAACTGATGGTGCTTAGATGATGAAGAAAGCTGCTAAAGCCTAGAATCATATTTCGTGTGAAGCGAAAGAGTTGTATTTCTTATCCTCTTTATATAGACTGGATCAAAGATAGGGTTCAAAATGTCTTGTTGCCTTTTCCAATAGAGAAGCCATTGTATCCTCAAGAGCTAGATCACCCTGATTTTGCGCCTAGAGAGTACTTCAATAAAACTTTTCTTTTAAACAAGAAGTTGAAGCATGAGAAAGAGGAGCTGAGCATGCAAGTTTTTGGATTTAGGCAAGAAAAGATGAATTTGGCTCATAAGCCTAAAGAAAGATATGAATTGCTTGGTGAATATGGTCTTGTTATGGATGGAAGGATCAGAAAGAATCCGAAAGATGATAGAGTTAGAGGGAGTACTTCTACAGTTGTTAAGGAACAAAGGAAAACTCTTGAAGAAGTTGAAGAAGAAATCAATCAAAAGCATCGAGACTATCAATCTCTCAAAGCTTCCAAAGCCAAGACGGAGAGAAAATATGAGGCCAAGATTAGAGAGTTGGAGAAGCAGCTTCAGGTTAAGAAAGTCCAATTCGAGGAGGAAAATACCCAGAGGCTAGGAGTGGACATCCAACGTAGAGGAAGCAATATTCAGTTGGGGAAAGCTGTGGAGGAGGTTACAAGCCTCAAAGCTCAGTTGAAAGAGAAAGATGATGCTCCCATGAAGATCCCACTTCCAAAGTGCAACGAGTGCGAGAAGCTGATTGATCAATGTCAGTATCTTGTTGGCATGATTTTTCGAAAGGATGTGGTTATCCGAAGTCTTCTCTAGAGGCGCAATCAAGAGGAGACAAGGAAGCTGTTCAAAAGAGTCCAAAGCTTGGAGCCTGGATTATCTCAAAAGTGGAGGGCCTATGATCTATGTGGAGTGGGAAGATTAAATTTATCTTTTCCATGTAGAGACCACCATCAGGATTGTTGTTGGGGTCTTTTAGTTTGCACTATTGCTTTTGGTTATTTGTTTCTTTTGTAAGAGCTATCTGTGTTACTCTGGGTTTTCAGTTTAATGAATTTGATGATTGGCCTATCTAGTGTTCATTGTGTATCCTCTATTTCTTTCGCTTATATAACTTGAATCAAAATTTTAGAACCCTGGAAATACATAAACATTTCATCATATGCATTACATCCATTCATGCACTCATATTGCATTCATAACAGGTTTTTTGGCCAGCCCTATCATATTGATTATGCTTTTCTTAGCAGAGATTGCAAATCCAGTCATTCATCGTTACACCACGAGAAGCAAGCATATATGTCAGATGGATCAAATTTAGGATAATATAGAGTAAATGAGGAACCAGATGGATGTTAGGATGGCACAGTTCGTGGAGGCCATTACTAACGTGACTCGCAATCAGGAGGAGCTAAGGGCTCTTGTGGAGAGACTTCGTGTTGAGACTGAATGACCTGAGTTGATGTTGGAAGATGTTTCTATGGCGTAGCCTCGTCCCAATGTTGCTATGAATTTTGCTGGGCCAAATTTTAATGATCAACATGCTAATGGTTATCATGTTCGTAACCAGAGTCTGCATGGAAATTTTCCACCACCACCATACAATCATGGAGGACCTCATCACATTGTTGGGGATATGCTAGGGCATCCCAATGTGAGGGGGAACCCTTAAGTGCAGGATCTAGAGATAGATCGTAACGAGGATATGTATTCAATGCATAACAGTGACTTGAGTGCTCATGCTGATGATAGAAAGTAACGTATGTTGGAGGAAATATTGAAAGTTATGGGAGGGCAAGGTGTTTTAGGAATGGACATTACTGACATGAGGCTGGTGCCAGGGGTAAGGGTTCCACCTAAGTTCAAGCTTCCTGTCTTTGACAAGTATACTGGAACAACTTGTCCAAAGACGCGTGTTAGAGCTTATTACCAAAATATGTCTTCTTATTCTGAGGACGAGAGGTTGCTAATGCACTTTTTCCAAGATAGCCTAGCTGGGGAATCGCTGGAGTGGTATATGAATTTATAAAGAACATATATCAGAAACTAGAGGGATTTAGTGGAAGCATTTGTGAAACACTACCAATACAATATTTATATGGCACCGAACAGGAACCAATTACAAAGTTTGACCAAGGGTCAAAATGAATCATTCAAAGAATATGCTCAGAAGTGGCATGAGCTAGTTGATGGGGTTCAACCTTCAATGATGGAGAGAGAATTGGTTGACATGTTCATGGGTACCCTACAAGGTCCTACTATGACATAATGGTGGGTAGCACTTCTACTGGTTTCTCTAAGTTGGTAATGGATGGAGTGAGGATTGAAGCTGGTCTCAAAATGGGTAAAATTCAGTTGGCCAATGCTGGTAATTCTGCAAGTGGGGCTGGTAAGAAGTCGTTTAATGGATACCCTAAGAAGAAGGAAGGTGAATCAAGCACTGTTTATGCTCAGAGGGGAAGAGGAAGACCATAATATCAACAACAACATCAGCAGCAACAAGTTAATATTGTGGCCATTCCGGTCACCGTAACTCCTCAACTATAACAACCACAGTACCAACAACAACAACAGCAGAACACTCCTCATCGCAATTATAATTATCCAAGATAACCCAAAACAGAAAAAGTATTTGATCCGCTCCTGATGTCTTATTCTCAAGTGCTTCAACATTTATTGCAATTGAAGTTGGTTAATTTGAGGGGCATGCCACCTCCTCCTGTGAGGCTTCCTGCAGGTTATAATCCTAATGCCCGATGTGAGTTTCATTCTGATGGTATAGGTTATGATGTGGAAAATTGTTAGGCTCTTAATTATAAAGTGCAAGAGTTGTTGGATTCTAAGGCCATTCGGTTCACTCCGGACAATGGACCTAACGTTATCCAAAACCTGATGCCAGCTCATGACGGACCTACTATTAATGTTGTGGAAGATGGTGAGGACTTGAATTTGATAATGGATGTGAACCTGTTGTCTACTCCATTATCGAGTGTTAAAAGTTATCTGATCAAGAATGATATTTTTCCTGGATGCTTTCCAGAATGTTATGAGTGCCAGAATCATCCAGAGGGTTATGTTAATTTGAAAGTCGTGATTCAGAGTTTGATTAATAAAGGTTTCCCACAGTGTGGTAGAATTTTTAAAGATGAGGAAGTTAAACAGAAAGATGTGCCGGTAATTTCTATTATGTATACTCCTGCAAATATTACAGCGCTGCTAGGCCTAATCCCTTAACAATCACATTGCCCGGTCCTATTCGATACTTAAGCGAGAGTGATATGCCTTAGCATTATGGGTCAGATGTCTATTATCATGGAGTGAAGCAAGAGGGGAAGCCTTCTGAGGACAATCCAAGTGAAGATGAAAGTTTGAATGTTGACAATTTTGTCGATACAGGAAGAATTACCAAATGTGGTAGGATATATTCTCCATAAAATGCTCAAGATAATGATGATGCCTTGGAGAAAGCTAAGGGTAAATAAGTGGTGGGTGATAATTCAGAATATGTGCTAGTTAATGCTCCTAAACCAAATGCAGTGCCTGGAACTTCTTCGTCTCAAGAAGTTGAGGAGTTATTGACATTAATCTGGAAAAGTGACTATAAAGTGATAGATCATCTGAGCCATACACTATCTAAGATTTCAATCATGTCCATGTTGTTGTGTTCTGAAGCTCACAGGAATGCTCTAATGAAATTGTTAAGTTCGACTTTTGTGCCACAAAACATCACTGTCAACCAGTTAGAAGGGGTTGTGGCCAGTATATCAGTTAACAATGGCTTGGGTTTTAAAGACTTTAATCTCCCCCTGGAGGGATGCAATCGTAATAAAGCTATGCACATCTCTATGGAATGCAAAGGAACTACATTATCTCGTGTATTGGTGGAAATCGAATCATCCTTGAATGTTCTACCCAAGTCTGCTCTGATGAAGATAAACTGTGCAGGATTTGAATTATGCCCAAGTGACTTGATATTCAGGGATTTTTACGGATCTCGAAGAGCTATTTTTGGTGAAGTGGATCTACTTGTTTAAATTGGACCACAAGTTTTTGGTACGACATTCTGCTTCATGGACATACAACCCGCATATTGTTGTTTGCTAGAACGCCTGTGGATTCATGGGGCAGGCGCTGTAACATCCACTTTGCATCAGAAAATGAAGTTCCCAACTGGTAGTAAGATTGTTACTGTTTGCGGTGAGGAAGAATACATGGTGAGTCATTAACATCTTTCCGGTATGTAGAGGTTGAGGGGGAATTACATGAAACTCCTTTTAAGGAATTTGAAGTTGTTCAGATGATCAAGACTCCTCGTACTAAGGATAAGAAGCCTGCAGTTTCTATGTCTTCTTTGAAAGATGCTAGAGAAATGGTTAAGAATGGTCACCAGATGGTTGGGGTCGTGTGCTAGATCTTCCTCCAAAGTTTGATAAGCTGGGTCTTGGTTTTAGTCATTCAAGGCAGGGTTTAACCCTTGAAGCTCCCGAGGTTCCAAGGGTTCTCACTCCGGTGAAGTTTTCAAGTGCTGAATTTATCAATATTGGTCAGGCTAATGTTGTTGGTGATGATGCTGAGAGTGATTTTGACATTGATAACTAGATTCGACCAAGTGTTCCAGGTGAAGAGCTCCGCAACTAGACTGCAGAGGATGTCATTCAATTCACGCTCAATCAGGAGTAATTTTTCTCTTTGTTTCTTTTATCATCCAATAATTCTTGTGCTTTGCCCAATGCGTAGTGAATCATGTAGGGCCACCGTGTTTCATTTTCAATTTTTATCATGAAATAAAGCATGTTTTGCATTGAAATCTTTTGATCTCTGTCTTTCTAGTTTTACCTTTTTATTTTTCTTTTAAAAATAGAAATGTTTTCTTTTCACCACACACTTCTTAAAAACATAAAAATCATCATTAATGCAGATTCACGTCCATCTCGGATTCCATTGATAACGATTCGGCTATTGCTCATTATGACTTTGACAATCTGATCTACCTTGCCGAAGAAGATGGTGATGAAGATTGTGAACTCCCTGAAGAGTTAGCAAGGTTATTGAGGTAAGAAGAAAAGGTCATCTAGCCATATCAAGAAGACATTGGGATTGTCAATATTGGAACTGAGGACGATGTGAAAGAGGTCATAGTGGGGGTTTCTTGAGGAAAGTGTGAAGGCAAGGTTGATTGATATGTTGCGAGAGTTTGTTTACATATTTTATTGGTCTTATTAAGACATGCCTGGGCTCGACCCGGATATTGTGGTGCATAGGATACCTTTGAAAGAGGAGTGTCCCCCTATTAAGCAGAAGCTTCGAAAGACGCACCCAGATATGTCTAAGAAGATCAAAGATTAAGTTCAAAAGCAGTTTAATGCAGGTTTTCTAGCAGTTGCTTCTTATCCTCTGTGGATATCTAATATCGTTCCTATGCCTATGAAGAACGTAAGGGTAAGGATGTGTGTTAATTATCGGGATTTGACACAGAGCGAGTCCCAAATATGATTTCCCGCTCCCTCACATTGATGTATTGGTCGACAACACTACTCAGTTCTGGGTATTTTCTTTCATGGATGGTTTCTCCGGTTTAATCAGATTAAAATGTCTCCGGAAGATATAGAGAAGACCACGTTTATCACACCTTGGGGAACCTTTTGTTACAAGGTCATGCCTTTTGGTTTGAAGAACGCAGGGGCAACTTACTAACGTGCAAAGGTAACCCTATTCCATGACATGATCCATAAGGAGTTTGAGTGCTATGTGGATGATATGATTGCAAAATCCCATATAGAGGAGGAACATCTAGTTAACTTGTGGAAATTGTTTGAGAGATTGAGTAAGTTCATACTGAGGTTGAATCCTAACAAATGTACTTTCGAGGTGAGATCCGGTAAATTACTTGGCTTTCTGGTTAGTGAAAGAGGAATTGAGGTTGATCCTGCAAAAATAAAAGAAATTCAAGATATGCCTAAACCAAAAACTAAAAAAGAAGTGCATGGTTTCTTAGGGAGGTTAAACTACATTGCTAGATTTATCTCCAATCTAACAGCCACATGTGAACCAATGTTAAAATTATTGAGAAAAGATAAGCCTTGGTGTGGAACGAAATTTGTCAAAGAGCATTCGAGAGAATAAAAGAGTACTTGCAAGAACCTTCGATTCTTATGCCCCCCGTAGAGGGAAGCCCGCTGATCATGTATCTCAATGTCCTCGACGAGTCAATGGGGTGTATATTAGGCCAACATGATGACTTTGGACGAAAAGAGCATGCAATATACTACCTGAGCAAAAAAATTACCAACTGTGAAATCAAATATTCACTGCTTGAGAAAAGTTGTTGCGCTCTAGCATGGGTTGTTCGTCTGCTGAGACAGTATATGTTGACTCACATAACCTTGTTGATCTCGAAGATGGAACCTTTCAAGTAAATTCACGAGAAGCATGCTCTCACGGGAAGGGCGTCCCGTTGGCAAATTATTCTAATAGAGTATGATATCCAGTATACAAATCAAAAGTCCATAAAGAGTAGTATAATTGCTAACTACTTGGCTCATCAGCCTGTAAAGGATTACTAGCCAATGAAGTTTGAGTTTCCTGACGAGGATGTATTGTTTCTCAAAGAATATTATAACATACCAAACCCAGATAAAGGCCCAGAACCAGGATCGTGGTGGACGCTCGTGTTCAACGGTGCTTCAAATGCTTTAGGAAACGGTGTGGGAGTTGTCATTACTTCTCCCACGGGTTTTAATATTCCCTTCATTGCCAGAATCTGTTTTGACTGCATAAATAACATGACCGAATATGAATCTTGCATCTATGGGATTGAACCTGCTATTGATTTGAGAATAAAGTATCTTGAGATATATGGGGATTCTGCTCTGGTTATCAGCCAAATCAATGGAGATTGGAAGACGCGTCACCCAAATCGGATTCCATACCGAGAGAATGTGATGAAATTGATCCCATACTTTGAGGAGATCATGTTTGATCATATTCCAAGAGAAGAAAACCATTTAGTAGATGCATTGGCTACTCTGGCATCCATGTTTAAAGTTAAATGGGCAAATGAGCCCCTCCATCAGCATTATGAGGTTGGATGAGCCACCTTTTTGCTACACTAATGACGAAGCGCGTGATGATAAACCTTGGTTTTATGATATCAAAAGATACCTTAAGAAACAGGAATACCTGGAGGACACATCTATCCTAGACAAGAAAACACTAAGGAAGTTGTCTGCCAGGTTTTTCTTAAATGGTAATGTGTTGTATAAGAGAAATCATGATTCTTTTTTGCTCAGATGCATGGATAAACACAAAGAAGACATACTTATTGAGGAGATTCATGAAGTTTCATTTGGAACACACTCCAGTGGTCATTCTATGGCGAAAAAGATTTTGAGAGCAGGTTACTATTGGATGACCATGGAAATCGACTGCCACATTCATGCCAGATCATGTCACAAGTTCCAAATTTACGCTGATAAAGTGCATGTTCCTCCTATGCCTTTGAATATTTTGACTTCTCCTTGGCCCTTCGCAATGTGGTCTATTAATATGATCGGGCGCATTGAGCCTACTACTTCAAATGGACACCATTTTATCTTAGTGGCTATTGACTATTTCACCAAGTGGGTGAAAGCTACTTCCTACGCCAACGTGACTAAACAGGTGGTTACTCATTTTATCAAGCATAATATCATTTCTCGTTATGGAATCCCTGAGAAGATCATAACAGACAATAGGTCCAATCTCAACAACATGATGATGTCGGAGTTGTGCAAGAGTTTCAAGATTCAACATCATAATTCCTCTCCCTACCGCCCAAAGATGAATAGGGCATGTTGAGGCAGCCAATAAGAACATTAAGAAGATAGTACAAAAGATGGTTGTAACCTGCAAAGACTGGCACGAGATGCTACCTTTTGCTTTGCATGGTTATCGTACTTCAGTATGTACCTTAACTAGAGCAACTCCATTTTCATTGGTGTATGGCATGGTGTAATACCCCAAAATTTACCCTTCATTTTTCCTGAAAAAAAAAATAAAATTATTTAATTAATTAATTAATTATTTATTTAATTAATAAATAAAATAAATAAATAAAATATAACAAATTTTTTTTGGACTTGGGTCTCCCTCATTTGAGCCCACTACCCACGAAAATCAGTCTATAAATACTGAAGTTTCAGTAGAGGAAAACACACTTGGAGTTACACTGGGAGATTCACTAGAGAAAGAAGGAAAAGAAGCAAAACACTCTGAGGTTTCCTTGGAACAAAACCCTGAGGAAAAAGATAGTGAGAGAAAAGCCAACAGAGTTCAGAGCAACCTCCAAACCCTGAAGGGAACTCAACTTGTCAACCTCACGGGTGCAACTCAATTTCAATCAAGCTCTCCAATCAGGTTTGCCCTATATCCATCATCTTTATGCCTTTTATTTGAATGCTCTAAATGTATGAGGTATTATGGTTGAATTTGATACCCTTTTGTGAGCCTTTTGTGAATTTTGATGGAATTATTCATGTGGTTACATTTTGATTTAGGGGCAACTCTGGGTTACCCTATTTTGTTTATTTTAACCTGTCTTGTGTTTCCATGGCATTGTTTTCTCTTGATTTCATCCTGCTGCTCTAACCCTTTGTCGAGTTTTGTGAGGGCTCACATGGCTTTCGCAGAGACACTCGCGTGGTTTCCCACTTTATTTGTGGGATACCCCCTGGAGTTTTATTCTGATTATTCGTGTTGACTGATTTCCTTTGACGGTCCAGCTGGAGACATTTCAGGGTTTCTTGCCCCTTTAACTGCTATAGCTTCGGATCTTTATCCGTGTGGTAATTTTTTCCCTTTCTTATACTTTATCGCTTTCTTAGCTGGAAGACCTCGATAGGAGGCAATGTTTGAGCCCCTTGGTGGCATTTTACTTTGAGATACATGTTTTGTGTTTTGTATTCATATCCCTGCAGGTAGCACGGTTCCTTCGTCAAGGACTGCCTTTTTGCCCTCGAGCATCCCAAACCCTAAAACCCAAAGCTACATGTTTACTCCTTCTACTATAGGCGAGTAAGTCTCCAAAGGTCGAGCATCCGGTAGATTGCGTAGTGACGTCGTTCGTCCCAAACCCACTCCATAACCCCGTAGTTAGCCGAACTACGACTTGCTCTGATTCTCATTCCAGATGAGATACGTAGGCATAAGACGCGATGTCTTAGCGAGCATACATCCCCCCAACCCATAGGTCAGCCGAGCTACGAAGACTCTGATTCTCATATTCAGATGAGATACGTATGCAGTGGTTGCGACATCCGCGCGAGTCATTTTCATTTAACCCCTTTTTTTTTGGCAAACAGCACAAGATAAACCCACACCCTTTAGACAAGAACTACAAAAGTGGATCCCGTAGAGTACTACGGATGCGTAGGGGTGCTAATACCTTCCCTTCGCGTAACCGACTCCCGAACCCAAGATTTGGTTGCGAGACCCCGTCTTGTCCTTTCCTTTTTCAGGTTTACTTCGAGTGTTTCCTTTCCCTCCCTTGGGATAAATAACGCACAGTGGCGACTCTTCTGTCTTTTTCTTTCGCCGGTTGTTTTTTTTCGCGCACTGTATTTTTCAGGTTGTGACAGCTGGCGACTCTGCTGGGGATCTTTAAGAAGTCGACCTCTGGCTGGTCCATCTTCCCTAAGCGAGTCCCTCCTAGCTTTTGTAGTTTGTTTGTTTATTGGGTGTTCATGCTTTTGTACAGTTATTTATTTACCTGCTTTACCTTATTACATTGTGTACATATCATTGTTGTATCTGTTGGTTGGCTATGGCTGCTTGGTGATCTTTGTGAGATGAGTTCTATACCCGAACTCGAGTGCACTTAAGATAGGAGAATGTCATAGTCCTGTCAACTTGTGTGGAGTATTCCTTAGCGAGTTGACTTGCAAGCCCATTCACTTGGTGGAGGTCATGTTGAGATCAATAATGTCACATAAGTAAGTTGTGGTTAGACATTACTTGTTCCAATATAGACCTAAGAAGCCAAGGACCTTAGTTTACCTAACCCATCTTGGCCTATTCGTAGGACGTAGTGCGAAAGTCGTTCAAATGTAAGATTTGATACGATTGTTACGCGATACTACACTCATAAGAGTCTCTCTTGAGAATATTGTTGGAATACGAGTAGTCGTTCCTCTGATAATATCCGAAAGATGGGATTATGACTATGGGAACCTTTTGTAGAACATGTTTGGCAGGTTTAAACCTTAGTACACTCCTTTTGGGTGGTTCTTAACCTAAACTCCATGCTCGTGACTTGCGACAAACCCTTGATTCATGGTTGATCCGATCAGGTATCCTTAATATCAATGAATCTCGGGTATTGATAAGGTGTAAACCATAATCCACCAAAATGGGTGGTTGATATTAAGGATAACATGATCCATCCCATGACCTTTGTTTGGTGTGCTCTTAATTTCTCTCTAGACAGTGCAACCTGACAGATGTTCAAGCAGATACAGCAATCCTGATTCCCATGCCACTGCACTGCATTCACATCATTTTGCATCACATCATTTTGCATTCATAATCATTCACACATGTTTATCCATTTCTGTGGGGTTTATATCTTCCACTTGATTCTAGTTGGAATTTTCTTGGTTCTCATCAACGGCTTAGTCTTTTCTTACACTGTTTATCAAATGTGAGACTGGAATCAAGGGGGTAGAATACCTTTGGAATTGATAAACATGTCATTGCATTTGCATATTCATTAGCATGTCTTGCATAACAGGTACTGCCGCAGGGGTGACCATTCCAGCTACAACACCACTACAACAACAACAATCACAACGTCAACCAGCTCAGTATCAACAGCAGCAACAACCGGGTAACAGACCCGCTTATCAACAGAGGCAAAGGATGATGGACCGCCGTTTCGACACTCTTCCAATGTCGTACGCCCAGTTGCTTTCTAGTCTTCAACAACTACAACTTGTGCAATTGCGCACTCTGGCTCCTCCTGTTGGTAGACTTCCGGCGGGTTACGACGCCAACGCTAGGTGTAGCTTCCACTCTGGGGCACCTGGCCACAATATTGAGAACTGCAAAGCTTTTAAGCACATAGTTCAAGACCTCATAGATTCAAAGGCCATCGACCTTGCACCGGCTCCGAATGTCGTCAACAATCCCATGCCCCAACATGGTGGTGCAAACATTAATTTGGTAGAGGGAGAAGCCAAGTCCATTAAGGATGTGTTGAAGCTGAAGACTCCATTGTCGGATGTCAGAGGATGTTTGCTGAAGGCCGATGTTTTCCCCGGTTGTGGGAAGGGTTGTTTGGATTGTGCTACTCAGAGTGGAGGTTGTTTGAAACTACAGCAGGGTATTCAGGCCTTGCTCGACAAAGGTATCCTCCAGGTTGAGGGTCTGTTTGTCCAAGAGTCTGCGGAAGGGGTTGAGGAAGAAGGGTTTGAAGATGCTACTGATGAATTCGCAGATGTTGTTCCTGTTAATTTTGTGATTCCCATCCAAGTCTCTGCAGTCAACGAAGAAGATGGGGATAGTGATTGTGACATTGACAACTAGGTGCGTCCGAGAATCCCGGGTGAAGTTCTCAACAATTGGTCTTCTGAAGAGATTATCCAAGTCACTCTTCTTGAAGAGTAATTTTCTTTGTTTATTCATGCATATCCAAGTGTTACGTTCCGCCCAGGGCGTAATGACTCATTGTAGGGCCCATCTATGTGACACTTGCATTTTTTATCATAAATAAAGGACGTATTTTTGCATTCAAATATTTCGTTCCCTGTCTTTCTATTTTTGCAGTTTTTCAAAATAAAAAAATGGCAATGTTTTGTTTAGTTTTCACTTCTTGTTCACACTCATAAGCACATACCATCACTCATGCAGATGCACAACACCGGATCCTATTGATAACGGTTCTGCTATGGCTCGCTTCGACTTTGAAAATCCAATCTTTCAAGCTGAAGAAGAGGATGATGAAGATTGTGAACTCCCTAAAGAACTTACCAGGTTACTGAAACAAGAGGAAAGGGTCATTCAACCGCATCAAGAGTTTGTTGAAGTGATTAATCTCGGCACCGAGGACGCCAAGAGAGAAATCAAGATAGGGGCTGCTTTGGAAGATAATGTGAAGAAAGGGCTGATTGAATTGTTGCAAGAATACGTTGACATCTTCGCCTGGTCTTATCAGGACATGCCTGGGCTGGACACAAACATCGTGGTACACCACTTGCCTCTCAAAGAAGGTTGTCCTCCGGTCAAGCAGAAGCTCAGAAGAACAAGACCAGAGATGGCTGTCAAGATAAAGGAAGAAGTGCAAAAGCAGTTGGATGCAGGGTTTCTAGCAGTCACCAATTATCCGCCATGGGTTGCAAACATCGTCCCAGTACCTAAGAAGGACGGAAAGGTACGGATGTGTGTCGACTACCGGGATCTGAACAGAGCTAGCCCTAAAGATGATTTCGCATTACCTCACATCGACGTTTTGGTGGATAATACAGCTCAGTTCTCGGTATTCTCCTTCATGGATGGATTTTCTGGCTATAACCAAATCAAGATGGCACCAGAAGACATGGAAAAGACAACTTTCATAACCCCATGGGGCACCTTCTGCTACAAGGTGATGCCGTTTGGTCTGAAAAATGTCGAAGCAACATATCAGCGAGCTATGGTAACTCTGTTCCATGATATGATTCATCATGAAATTGAGGTTTATGTGGATGATATGATTGCCAAATCTCAGACAGAAGAAGAACATTTGTTGAATTTGCAGAAACTGTTTAAGCGTTTGAGGAAATTCAAACTGAGACTTAATCCGAACAAGTGCACTTTCGGGGTGAGATCGGGAAAATTGTTGGGTTTTATTGTTAGTGGAAAAGGGATTGAGGTGGATCCCGACAAAGTAAAAGCGATACAGAAAATGCCAGAGCCAAGAACGGAAAAGCAAGTCCGTAGTTTCTTAGGGAGGTTGAACTACATTGCAAGGTTCATCTCTCACCTAACAACCACGTGTGAGCCAATTTTCAAATTGCTGAGGAAAGATCAGGCTATCAGGTGGAATGAAGATTGTCAAAGGGCTTTCGAGAAGATAAAAGAGTATCTACAAAAACCTCCAATCCTTATACCTCCAGTTCCTGGGAGACCTCTGATAATGTACCTGTCAGTGACCGAGAACTCGATGGGGTGTGTATTGGGACAGCATGACGAGTCTGGTCGAAAAGAGCATGCCATATACTACCTTAGCAAAAAGTTTACCGACTGTGAAGTCAAATATTCGCAGCTTGAGAAAACTTGTTGTGCTTTGGCCTGGGCTGCTCGCCGACTGAGGCAGTATATGTTAAACCATACTACCTTGTTGATTTCTAAGATGGATCCAGTGAAATACATATTCGAGAAGTCGGCTCTCACCGGACGTGTTGCCCGTTGGCAGATGATTTTAACAGAGTATGATATCCAGTATACGTCCCAGAAAACCATCAAAGGTAGTATTTTGTCAGACTACCTTGCCGAGCAACTGATTGATGATTATGTGCCAATGAAGTTTGAATTCCCAGATGAAGACATCATGTTCCTCAAGATGAAAGACTGTGAAGAGCCAGTTGTTGAGGAGGGACCTGATCCAAACGAAAAGTGGACTTTGTTGTTTGATGGGGCTGTCAACGCCAAAGGAAGTGGAATTGGTGTTGTCATTACAACTCCGAAAGGTGCCCACATACCTTTCACCGCTCGTTTGACTTTTGAGTGCACAAATAATGAAGCTGAGTACGAGGCCTGTATCTTGGGTATTGAGCAAGCCATTGATTTGAGAATCAAGACTTTGGACATCTTCGGAGATTCAGCTCTGGTGATCAATCAAGTGAATGGTGATTGGAATACTCTCCAGCCCACTCTGGTCCCCTACAGAGATTACACGAGAAGACTGTTGACTTTCTTCACAACGGTAAAATTGTATCATATACCTCGTGATGAGAACCAGATGGCAGACGCACTTGCTACTCTATCCTACATGATCAAGGTAATTCGTTGGAACCATGCTCCCAGGATCGATGTGATGCGCCTTGACAAGGCCGCGTATGTGTTTGCTGCTGAACTGGTAGTCGATGACAAGCCTTGGTATCACGATATCAAGTGCTTTCTGAAGAATCAAGAGTACCCTGCAGGGGCATCCAACAATGACAGAAAGACTTTGAGAAGATTGGCAGGCAGTTTCTTCTTGAACAAAGACGATGTGCTGTATAAGAGGAACTTCGACATGGTTTTACTCAGATGCGTGGACAGACACGAGGCGGACATATTAATACAGGAAGTTAATGAAGGTTCCTTCGGTACTCATGGCGGCGGACATGCAATGGCTAAGAAATTGTTGAGAGCGGGTTATTATTGGATGACCATGGAATCAGATTGTTTCAAGTATGCTCGGAAGTGTCATAAATGCCAGATTTATGCTGATAAGGTGCATGTACCGCCGAATCCTCTGAATGTGATGGCTTCGTCGTGGTCGTTTGCTATGTGGGGTATTGACATGATTGGAAAGATTGAGCCGACTGCTTCCAATGGGCATCGCTTCATCCTTGTTGCCATAAACTATTTCACCAAGTGGGTCGAAGCAGCGTCGTTCGCGAATGTCACCAGGCATGTGATTGCCCGTTTTATCAAAAAAGAAATCATTTGTCGCTATGGGATTCCCGAAAGAATCATTACTGATAATGGTTCTAATCTCAACAACAAAATGATGAAGGAGTTGTGTCAGAACTTCAACATTCAGCATCACAATTCTTCCCCTTACCGCCCTAAGATGAACGGCGCTGTTGAGGCGGCAAATAAGAACATAAAGAAGATTGTACAGAAGATGGTCGTCACGTACAGAGATTGGCATGAGATGCTACCTTTCGCCTTGCATGGGTACCGCACTTCAGTACGTACATCGACCGGGGCAACCCCTTACTCCCTTGTGTATGGTATGGAAGCAGTCCTACCTGTTGAAGTGGAGATTCCTTCTCTAAGAGTCCTGTTGGATGTCAAGTTAGATGAAGCTGAATGCATTCGGACAAGGTTCAATGAGTTGAGTCTTATCAAAGAGAAGCGAATGGAAGCCATTTGTTATGGGCAGTTGTATCAGAGTCGGATGAAGAGAGCTTTTGATCAGAAGGTGCGTCCTTGTTGTTTCCAAGTCGGAGATTTAGTGTTGAAAAGGATCCTTCCTCCTCAGACAGATCACAGGGGCAAGTGGACTCCTAACTATGATGGACCGTATATTGTCACCAAGGTTTTTGATGGTGGGGCCTTAATGCTTGCAACTATGGATGGTGAAAACTTCACTTCCCCTGTGAACTCAGACGCAGTTAAAAAATACTTCGCATAAAATAGACCCGCTGGACAGTAAAAAAGAGTAGTCCAGGCAAAAAATGGGCGTCTCGGCGAACCAAGAAAATGAAAGGGTTCGGGCAAAAATTAGGGACAAAAATAAAAAAAAGATTGTACACCCGGTAAGTTGAAAACCTGAAAAGGCAACTTAGGCAAAAATGGGTATCCCGGTGGATCGAAAACCCGAAAAGGGCGATCCAGGCAAAAGTTAGGGATTAAGCGAATGACTGCGTTCTGAGTAGTTCTGAATCTCATCTCGTGCCAATGACTGAAAATTTTTGAAGGATAGGAAACAGTCCAATCACTCTTTCAGAAAGTTGATCATCTGGAGGATCTTGAAGACGGGCAAGTCATAGCAGAATTGGAACCCAATAGAAATCCATTTCACATTGCCATTAGATTAATTTCTGTTTTTATCTATTGTGCGATTACCTCTTTCTAGGGATTGCTTCTTAATGTAAATTCCTATTCAGAGGCCATTCAATCAATAAAATCATGTTATTCAGTATATCTCTGTTTTCATTTTCATTTTACTATTTTGTTTGCAAAAATGACGTCCGAATTTTTGATAAACATTGCATCATGACACATAAGGGCTTTACAGGTACATGCTTAATAAACATTTAAAATTGCTGTAAATTTTAAGTGCTTTGGATCGTCTATTCAGAACAGATACCCTCGGGGCATTTCCTTAAAATTCCCTGCAGATGATCGTGAATATCTTCCTCAGTGAAGTCACCAACAGACAAATTCGGTGTCTTATCCCTGCAGAGCTGATCAAAGCGTTGGATTCTTCAATCCCCAGCAGTTTCTCACCACCGTACTTCCCCAAGCGGTTGTTTCAGGACATACACTCCCCAGTAGAGTTGACAGTGCCAGACTATATATCCCCAGCGGAGTTGACAGTGCCAGACTGTATCTTCCCAGCAGAAGTGGCTGCTCCTTAGAGTTCGATGCCAGATCGATAATCCCAATGCCAGATCCATGGTTTTCTTTTCTTGAAGCAGAACCTCGGTACCGTATCAGTGTTTGCTCCCCCTGCTGAGTCATCTCTCGCAAATCGTGGTTTCCAGAACCATTGTAGCTTTCCTCAGCAGCAGGCTTCCAATGCCATTCTTTCCCCGATCAGAGTCTCGGTATGGCCAGAACACCGCATGGCTAGTCATCTCCCCACAGAGTTCATTGTGGTGTGTATCTCCAGCAGCCTGGCCAGAGCCCGGAGGATGGTAATCATTTCCCCAGCAGATCCCCTTGCCTCGGCTTGGCATTCTACCCAGCATTTCGCATCCCTGCATGTAGAATCATATTGCATTGCATCCTTCTAAATCGCGTAGCATTTCCATTTTCATGGAGCATTACGCCATTGAAAAATTCAAACATACGCATGTAAGCATAAAACATTCTCGGTATCCCAAGTGATAAGCTAGAAGTTGTTTCCAGTACTCAGACTAAAGATTGTTCATGACTTACCTTTGTTATCCCCAGCAAGTGTCATTGGCCCATGCGCCGCCTCTATTATCATTCCCTATTTCTGCCAATGCTGACAGGCATGAAGTTTTCCGATGTTCAGATCGAAGAAGTTTCCGACGTTCAGGTCGATGCAACTTGTGGCATTCAGGCCAGTTTTCCGGTATCCAGACCGAAGTGGCATTCAGGCCAGTTTTCCGGTATCCAGACCGAAGTGGCATTCAGGCCAATTTTCCGATATTCAGATCGAAGTGGCATTCAGGCCAAGTCTTTCCGATGTTCAGATCGAAGAAGTTTCCGACGTTCAGGTCGATGCAACTTGTGGCATTCAGGCCAGTTTTCCGGTATCCAGACCGAAGTGGCATTCAGGCCAGTTTTCCGGTATCCAGACCGAAGTGGCATTCAGACCAATTTTCCGATATTCAGATCGAAGTGGCATTCAGGCCAAGTCTTTCCGATGTTCAGATCGAAGAAGTTTCCGACGTTCAGGTCGATGCAACTTGTGGCATTCAGGCCAATTTTCCGATGTTCAGATCGAAATCCTTTCCAGTATTCAGACTGATGAGCGGCATTCAGGCCATGGTTATTTCTGTGTTACCATTTATTTTCGTATCCAGTTTAACATTCTTTTTCGATATTCAGACTGACTCTCACCGTACCAGACGGATTCTTCTTTCAAGACCACCTCTTTGCCGATTCTGACAGACATTGTTACTTCACTTCACTTCAGTGCAAATTTTTGGGCTTTTATTATATTCAATCCCTTGATACCTCGAAAGCACGAAAGCAGCTGCCATCTTCTTTCCGGGTCTCCAGTTGATTGAATAGGGGCAGCTGTAATACCCCAAAATTTACCCTTCATTTTTCCTGAAAAAAAAAACAAAAAAAACAAAAAAACAAATAAAATTATTTAATTAATTAGTTAATTAATTAATTAAATAAAATAAATAAAATAAATAAATAAAATATAACAATTTTTTTTTGGACTTGGGTCTCCCTCATTTGAGCCCACTACCCACGAAAATCAGTCTATAAATACTGAAGTTTCAGTAGAGGAAAACACACTTGGAGTTACACTTGGAGATTCACTGGAGAAAGAAGGAAGAGAAGCAAAACACTCTGAGGTTTCCTTGGAACAAAACCGTGAGGAAAAAGATAGTGAGAGAAAAGCCAACAGAGTTCAGAGCAACCTCCAAACCCTGAAGGGAACTCAACTTGTAAACCTCACGGGTGCAACGCAATTTCAATCAAGCTCTACCCTTTTGTGAGCCTTTTGTGAATTTTGATGGAATTATTCATGTGGTTACATTTTGATTTAGGGGCAACTCTGGGTTACCCTATTTTGTTTATTCTAACCTGTCTTGTGTTTCCATGGCATTGTTTTCTCTTGATTTCATCCTGCTGCTCTAACCCTTTGTTGAGTTTTGTGAGGGCTCACATGGCTTTCGCAGAGACACTCGCGTGGTTTCCCACTTTATTTGTGGGATACCCCCTGGAGTTTTATTCTGATTATTCGTGTTGACTGATTTCCTTTGACGGTCCAGCTGGAGACATTTCAGGGTTTCTTGCCCTTTTAACTGCTATAGCTTCGGATCTTTATCCGTGTGGTAATTTTTTCCCTTTCTTATACTTTATCGCTTTCTTAGCTGGAAGACCTCGATAGGAGGCAATGTTTGAGCCCCTTGGTGGCATTTTACTTTGAGATACATGTTTTGTGTTTTGTATTCATATCCCTGCAGGTAGCGCGGTTCCTTCGTCAAGGACTGCCTTTTTGCCCTCGAGCATCCCAAACCCTAAAACCCAAAGCAACACGTTTACTCCTTCTACTACAGGCGAGTAAGTCTCCAAAGGTCGAGCATCCGGTAGATTGCGTAGTGACGTCGTTCGTCCAAAACCCACTCCATAACCCCGTAGTTAGCCGAACTACGGCTTGCTCTGATTCTCATTCCAGATGAGATACGTAGGCATAAGACGCGATGTCTTAGCGAGCATACATCCCCCCAACCCATAGGTCAGCCGAGCTATGAAGACTCTAATTCTCATATTCAGATGAGATACGTATGCAGTGGATGCGACATCCGCGCGAGTCATTTTCATTTAACCCCTTTTTTTTTGGCAAACAGCACAAGATAAACCTAACCCTTTAGACAAGAACTACAAAAGTGGATCCCGTAGAGTACTACGGATGCGTAGGGGTGCTAATACCTTCCCTTCGCGTAACCGACTCCCGAACCCAAGATTTGGTTGCGAGACCCCGTCTTGTCCTTTCCTTTTTCAGGTTTACTTCGAGCGTTTCCTTTCCCTCCCTTGGGATAAATAACGCACGGTGGCGACTCTTCTGTCTTTTTCTTTCGCCGGATGTTTTTTTTCGCGCACTGTATTTTTCAGGTTGTGACACATGGAGGAAGTTTTGGTTGTTGAGGTTGAATTCCCTTCTTTAACGTTGATGACAGATGTGAAACTCGACGAGGTCGGGTGGGTGCATAATAGATTTGATTAGTTGAACCTCATCGAGGAGAAAATAATGGTTGCTATCTGTCATGGGAAATTGTATCAAAAGAGGATGAAGAAGGCATTCGATCAGAGAGTTCGTCCTCAGAGATACAAAGTTAGTGACCTCATCTTGAAAAGGATTATCCTCCCTCAATCTGATCCCGGGGGCAAGTGAACCCTGAATTATGAAGGTCCATGCGTTGTAAGGAAAGTCTTCTCTGGCGGAGCCATGATGCTTAAAACTATGGATGGCGAAGACTTCCCATTCCTTGTGAACGCATACGTAGTCAAAAAATACTTCGCATAAAAAGGACCCGCTAAGTCGACGACTTAGGAAAAAAAGGGAATCCCAGCGAACCACAAAAATGAATAAAAGGTTCGGGCAAAAATTAGGGATAAAAAAATAATAAAATAAGTACACCCGCTAAGTTGAAAACCCGAAAGGGCAGCTTGGGAAAAAAAGCGTATCCTGGTGGATTGAAAACCCGAAAGGGCGATCCAGGAAAAACTTAGGGATTTAAAGTGAACGACTACATCTTGCATTGGATTTTTGATTTCATCTTACTACTACAGTTGGAAACCCTGAAGGGTGGGAATTAGTTCAATCATCTTCTTCAGAAAGCAAAGGGATGAGAACGTCAAGGTCATAAGAGTTATAGCTGAATCGTAACCTGAAGGAAATCCGATTTTAACATTGCCATTCTTGTAATATTCTTTTATTTTTTCTTTTGAAATTACCTCTTCCTAGGAATTTCCTCATGATGTAAATTCTGATTTACAGGAAAATTTCTCAATCAATAAAAGTTTATTTTCATTCAGCAGCTTGTTCTTTATTTTTCTTATATCTATTTTGTTTGCAAAAACGTCCGATTTTTTGGTAATATTTGCAGTTGAAAATTTTGGGCTTTACGTGACATGATGAAAATACATTTGAATATGCTTGTGAATTTGTGTGTGGTCGGGTTGGTAGACAAAGTGGCCATGTTATACCTGGAGCATTTTTGGGTGTTTTATGTTGCAAGAATGATGTTCACTCCAAGATGTATGAAGTGCCGGCACGAAAGAAAGATTCATTGGGATGACTTTTGATATTTCTTTATTCCCCCAGTAAGGTTGTTAAGATTTGTTTTCTCCCCAAGCAGAGTCCATGGCTGAAGGGGAAGATTGATGTGATTTTCTTGGTAAAGAATCCTTTTTCCCTAGTTGAGCCTTGGTTGAGAAATTTCTTATTCCCAGGTAGAGTTGCATTGTTGAGACTTCTTATTTGAGACCTCTCACATCTCTAGCAGAGGAAGTTTGTTTATGAGTTTCTTACGTAAAGTTCACCTCATTCCCAACGAGGATCTAATGGTAATCTTCCTCGGCAATGCTAAATCTTCATTGACGGCCCCGTCCAGAGTTTGCATTGAAAATTGAGTTTCTTTAGCAGAGTTTGCAATTTAATTTTGCAAATTCCCCTTAGAGATTATGGCACGTGGTTATTGGTCATCATTTTTGTTACTCCCCACAGAGTTTTAGATATTTCAAGGATTCTTTCTTCAGCATTTCCTTATATTTTATTTATTCCCCTGTAAAATCATGCATCATTATATTGCATCCCTAACATTGTGTAGCATTCCTATTTTACATGGAGCATTACGCCATGGAAAGATTCAAACATGCATCAAAGCATAAGCCAATGGTATTTTCTTGCTTCCCTAGTGAAGTTACCAGTCATTTGGTATATCTCTAGATTTTTATCCCTACAGGATTCATTTGATTTTACTTGCAGATATCCATGGAGCCTTTGTTTTCCTTGGTACCCTTTTTCAAATCTAATCTTTCCAAATCCAGTTCTATCCTCGTAATCTCTTCAAATCCAATTCTATCCTGGTATTCTCTTCAAATTCCATTATATCCTGGTAATCTTTCCAAATCCAGTTCTATCCGGGTAATCTCTTCAAATCCAGTTCTATCTTGGTAGTCTTTCCAAATCCAGTTCTATCTTGGTAATCTCTCTAGATCCAGTTCTATCTTGGTACTTTTGTTGGTGATCCAGTTCTTTTCTGGTGTAACATCTTTTGTTTACAAATGTGCCCGTATAGATTGGTGGTCTTTGTGTTTGTTAGGTCCAGTTCTATCCTAGTACCTTTGTTGGTAATCCAATTATTTCTTGGCACAACATCTTTTTTTCATAGACGTGCCCGTATAGATTGGTAGTCTTTGTGATTGTTAGCTCCAGTTCTATCCTGGTACCTTTGTTGGTGGTCTAGTTCTTTCCTGGTGCAACATCTTTTGTTCACAGACGTGCCCATATAGATTGGTAGTATGTGTTCCTGGATATTTTGATCGAGTACACCATAAAACTTCAAAACCTACGTACCAACCTCTTAGCCTCTTCTCTAGAGTGAAAACTTTTGGGCTCTTTTGGTATTCAATCCTCTCCCACCTTGAACATTTGAAAGTTATCGTTATTTCAACCTCTCAGGTGCAACAAGATTGAATAGGGGCTGTTGTACCCCAAAATTTACTATATTCTTTTCAACCCTAATTGGCTTATGTTTTACCATCATATGCATTCATCCATATCATTGGTTCTATGGTTATGGGATCAAGGTATCTCTCTTTTGGCCTTCTACAAGCTTTAGAAAAGAGAGAGGTGACAATAATGCAAGGAGGGTGGGATATCCTCAACTTCATGATTAATCAAGATAGAAGGGTTTTCTTATGCCCTAGGACATCTCAAATAGTCAATTACTTTATGAGTTGATTGAGAGTTGCAAGGGATTGGAAGTTGATCACTCATCTTCTATCTATTGGACTGAAATCAGGGTCTGTGATAAAATCAGTTTATTTTTTATTTTTTGAGCAAGACTTGATTCTATAAAGTTCTATGTGTCCATATGTGTCTATGTGTGAAAAACTGGCCATCAATTTTAATCAGAAGAGGTTCAATAACTCAGATGATCACTAATTTGATTCAATTGGGGGGAGAGTCAACTGAGCATATCAAAAAGTCAACTCTTAATTTTTTGGTCCTAATTGTGTTCTACAAGTCAAATATGGTCTACGGTTAATAAGATTCAAGTAACTACTTTTGAGGCCAATTTTGAGCTACTTCTTGGCTTCATTTCAAACCAACTTCAACATGAACGTTGTAGATCAAATTCCCCTCTTCATTTTAGCTTCAGAAAGTTTCTCATTTGGTGGCTTAATGAGCAAGTTATAGAGTTGCAAAGTTGGGTCTTCAAAGTTACCAAAGGACCTATAACTTACATGAATGCATGCAGTTTCAGGTTGCTACTTTCGTGGCCCTTTTTAATGGACTTCTAGGCCTTGTTTCAATTTTCCTCCAACATGAAACTTGTTAATCTCCGTTCCCTCTTTCCAAAAATCCCAAGTTTGTTTCATTTGGTCAAGAAACAATGGAGATATGATAGCTTGAACATGGCTGATCTTTAATTTCCATTATCATGAGTGTTGTTGATTTTGTGCATGTTATCATCAATTTCTTGCAACATGACCAGTATTGCACGCATGTCATACCTTTTACGTGCCTCTTATGACCAAATCACCCACATATATCATATATGCACACCATGAATCAATTGGGATAAATGAGGAAATGTTCCCTTTGTCCAAACTTGCTCCAATCACTATCTCCCAAGTCCCACGTGCTGCCTCTTTTCCACTCTCTTTCGGCTTTCAAAAACGACACAAGACCCACCACAATGCCATTCAAAATGCAGCATACCCCCACATGCTCACTCACTCTTGTTATTTCCCCAAATTGAAGTAACAACTCTGTGGCATGCACTGACTCTTTTACCCTCACCTAGAGCCCATATAAAACTCACTCTCACTCTCTAAACCTAGGAGAACACATTGGAAGGAAGGAAATAGATTTGAACATTTCCATCTCTCATTTATTTTTTTCTCCATTTGAAGCTTCCTCTTGAGCATTTATTTTGCTCACCCCTGTTCATCATCTTCCGTTTGATCATGTTCTCCTTCTTTCTCAAAGAATCAACATGGTATCTTTCATTCATTTGTGAAAACTAAAGATACCATGTTGATCTACTAAATTAGTACTTCAATTTTGATTCAAATTTCATTTGATTTGGTGGAGAAATGAGAGAGATATTTGAGGGAGAAAAATACATGTGAGGGTCGGGTTTAGGGTTTCTGGATGCATGGCCGAAGGCTGAAGATGGAGAGGTGGCAGCGTTTGATTGGTTGTTGTTGTTTTTGTCCTTTTGCGTTTAAAAAATGTGATTGGTTGATTTGTAGTGTACCACATGAAATAAAATGTGACAACCACTATTTTTATTTCATTTTTATTTTTCTATTTTTTGTTGGACTGGGATGCGTGCAATTGTTTTCCCCACCCCCTTGTTCGGACCCATTTTCCATTTAACTGATTGTTTTTTATGTGATTTTCTAGCACACACCCCCTTTAGTTCTTTCTTTAATATTTGTTTATTTTAATTTTTAATTTGTATCTAAATACTTCCTTTTGTCCAAAAATCCCAAAAAAAATCATGATTAGTCTTTTGCATGTAATTTAATTTTCCATATTTTTAAATTTTCTTTTTTATTTATTTTGATATTTTTTTTATTTTTATAACTAAATGTGTTTAATTGACCTCGTTTTAAATTTTAGGGTTTGATTCTTGATTTTCCCTTTTTGACTTTGATCCAAATTTTTGTACACATGTAGGCATGTGTATATAGGTCCTTTTAGTACTCATTAGTTGTTTTGGTTATTATTTTTGAATCATATTTGAACCTATTTTTGAAAATGGCTTTGTGTGATCATTTGTTTGTGCATTGCTCAAATGTTTGGATTATTTGAACATCTTTTGCACATTATTTTAATCACATTTTTAGGAAACTTTGAGCTCATTATTTCATACTTCTATGTCTAATTTTTCATAATTTTTCCATGCTTCTAAATATTTTTCTTGTATTATTCAAAGTGTCTTTGTTTTTTGTGGTACATTTGCACCTAGTTGTTTGTCTTGGTATGTACTTGTGCAACCATTTAGGATTTCTTTCCCATTATTTATTGACCACTTAATCATCATTTAGGAGTCCTAAATTCACTCATGTGGACCATTTTAGGTATCTCCAATTGATGCTTCTTTGCTTGATTGTCTTGAGTACTATTTGCTTGTTTTTGAGATCTTAGTTTGGATTTTATCTTGTACATTCCAACTTGAGTACTATGGGTCCAAATGGATTTGATCCTTCTTGTTTTTGCTTCTGATTTATTTGGTCTTGGTATCCTCATACATTACTCTTATTATTATTTGAATGGTATTCCATTTCCATTTCATCACGATGACATATTAGGAGCTAAATTCTTCTTTTCTTGACCTAGTTTTGAGTTTAGTGGATGGTGAAGCTCTTAGGAGCTTAAGATCCATATTTTCATAGTATTTTGTTGTTCTCATTTCATTCCTTTATGTATCAGCTTCATCTAACATTGCTCATTTTCTTTGATTTGACAAATGACTCCTTACTTGAATGATGTCCATCTTTTGACTTGCTAGTTGTACATGGACTTTGAGTTTGTTTGTTTTGTTGATACCTCGTGAAGTTTGATGGTTGTACTTGATGCTTTGAAGAGGGATTTTCTATTTTCCAGTGACCTATAAGCACCCCTTTCTTGATCTTTGTTTATCTTGTTGAATTTTGATAATGATTTCCTTTGTTAGGATGATATCTTTACTTGTTTACCAAGTTACTTGGCTTTGATTTGTGTATGAAGTTTGAAGGACTTGTCTTGTTGCTCTTTAACATCATCTTGAGTTAACTTATTTCGTAAGTCACACATCCCTTGATGTGATGTATGTGCCTTCATTGTTTCATTACTTCTTGCTTAAGTTTCTTTGAACTGTGTGATTGGTTGCCTATCTTTTAACATAGTTTGTATGATTCTTTCATGATGCTCGAGTGATTTGTATGTGGAGTTTAATATGTCATCTACTTCTGACTTATATGGTTTGATACCATTTTTTCCATAACTTTAGTCATCTATACTTGCTTGAGGTGCATTTGTCTTTAGGAACACGACTAGGGTTTGATTTTGATCATTACTTATCTCAATATTTGAGTGTAATTTGATATGATTCCTTTTTGATGTCTTGAGTTCCTTATGTGTATTGACACCATGTCTTTGCTTTTTATCTCATTCATTTTTTATGTACTTTGCCATGTCTGATTTCCCACACACTTGTTTTCACCTACCTTTACAACTTTGACTGATACTTGTGTACTTTGGTGCTTATACCATGGATCTAATTCCTACTTGAGTTTCTTCTTGATCTTCAGACTTTTGTTAATTGAATAACATGTCTATGTGTGTATCTCTTTCCTTCCACAAATCCTTTCTCTTTACTTGTTTTGCTTGTTAGCATTGCATGAGGACTTATGTCCATTTATGGTTATGTGGTTGCCTTTCCTTGTATGATTAGGTGATAATGATATGTCCTTGATGTGTTTTCTGTTGCCTTGTATGACCTCTCATCTCTTTTCCTTCACTTCACTCTCCTCATACCATGTTTGTTTGGATACTTGACACATTAGGGTTGTTGCTTGCTAGTATGCCTATTTGTGTGCTTTCCTTGAACCATTTGATGCTTAAACCATTTTGGCATGACCCTTAAGATCTAGACAAAATGTTTTGTTGCTGCCCATTTTGGTTTGATAACTTGTTGCTTTCCTTATTTGTATCCATAACTTGTTTGAGCTTTGTCTCCCTCTTTCATGACTAGTTTGATGGACTAGTTGTTATTTGTTAACATGTGGCCTCTTGGTAATAGTTTGCGGTGTCTTAAAGCATGTTTATACTTTAGAATTCACCTTTTATCTCTTGTCTGCTTATATTGTTTATTTTTCTTCCATGACTTGATATGGATTACTATTACTTTATCTTTCTTCCAGGACATGATATGGATTGCTATTGCTTCATTTCTTCTTCCATGACTTGATATGGATTACTTTGTCTTTTGATTCTTTTATCTTTTCCTCCATGACTTGATATGGGATTTTTCATCTTTTTGTTCTTCTCTTCTTCCATGACTTAATATGGGATTGTTCATCTTTTTGTTGTTTCATCTTTCTTTCATGACTTGATATGGTATTGTGTTGAATATTGTTCCATGACTTGATATGGATGGTCATCTTCTTCTTTCTTTATTCCTTGTGTGGATAACATGTTCCCCAAAGGATTTCTTTGGTTCATTCTTGGTTAAGATTAAACAAAAGTAGATCTTAGTTTTGTTAACCAAGCATGACAACATTAAGTAGACCCCTTGATCCTTAATCATAGGTCAATCTTTGCATGCTAATTTAGGTAGATGTTTCCCTTTTATCCTAACTTTAGGACCACTATTGCATGCCAACATTAGATTTCTCTTTAGAATTCCCTTATATTCTCCCTTTTTTTTCTTTTGCATTCATTCTAAAACAAAAACATTTTTCTTAATAAAAATCCAAAAGCATTCTAATATTACTTGAACTCTTTCAATAATAAGAGAGTAGTACTCAGATACCTCCTGCTTTTGGTGAATCATTTGTTGTATTCTTTCAACAGAATACTCAACCAATCAAACATCTTTTTCCAGTTGACTTTTCTTATGAAAACTTTCAATAAGGGTGGTTTACCCATAAAAAGAACCAACAAACAATTTTTTTTGAGAAGAACTACAATGCTCTGATTCTTTCGAGATACATAGGCATTGGGTTGCAAATCCTAAGCGAGCGCAATAATAAAAACTTTCTTTTTTTGTTTGTAAATAATTCAATCTTTTTGCATGCATTCCCTTTTAGTTTGTATGTTTTAGAATAAACACACCCTTTTGATTAGAACAACAAGAGTGGATCATGTATAATAGTACAAACATGAGGTTTATTCAGTGTTTCCTTACCCATCTCTTTGTTGCGAGACCATTAGATTCATCCTTTTGTAGGTTTATTCAGTGTTTCCTTTCCCTCTCTTGGGATAAATAACACTGGTGGCGACTCTGTTTTGCGTGCACGTTTTTTTGAGATGCGTCAATACTGCTCTAGTATTCCAGAAGAGTCTTAGATGCAATTGAGGTATCATTTTCTTGTAGGAATATCTCGATTACATCATATAATATGTTGCTTCATCGATTAAGATACTCTCATTTATCTGTTTAAGATACTGTGTCATTTATCTGAAGAATCTCATTTGTTTTAGAGATACTGTTCTAGTATTCCTGAAGAGTCTTAGATGCAATTGATGTATCATTCCCTTGCAGGAATATATCTATTATATCATATTAGATGTTTCTTCATCGATTAAGAGAATCTCATTTATTTATTTGAGATACTTCTTCATTTATTTGAAGAATCTCATTTGTTTTAGAGATACTGCTCTGGTATTCACGAAGAGTCTTAGATACGATCGAGGTATCATTTCCCCTTATTCGGAATATCTCGATTAGATCATATAAGATGTTGCTTCGTGTATTCGGAGAGTCTCATTTACCTATTTGAGATACTCCTTCATTAATATGAAGAATCTCATTTGTTGCCTGAGATACTGCTTTGTTGATTCAGAGAATCTCATAAGCTCTTATTTAACTACTCTAGTATCCTCAGCGAATCTTAAATACGATTGAGGTATCATTCACTTGTTGGAATATCTCGATTGTATCATGTATGACACTGCTTCGTTGATCCTCAGGGAATCTCGTGTGTTTAGTTTAAGACATTGTTCTGTTAATATTCAAAAAATCTAGATACAGTTGAGGTATCATTCCATTGTTGGAATATCTAGATTAAGTCATCCAAGATATTGTTCTGATGATGCTCAGAGAGTCTTGAATATTTCATTTAACTTATGATTGAAGGTGTGAAAAACACAAGAAAGTGGGGGCTTGAGTTGGGTTTTACAAGCAAAGGCTTCTTCCAAAACAAAAACACCACTAAAAAGTTAATAACAAAGAGATAAAAACACAAAGATTTTTATCATGATTTGCTTGAAACTCAAAGCTAATCCAGTCCACCCGCAAAGGTGATTTGCCTTATACATAAGGACTTAATCCACTATAATCAACAGATTACGATAAATAGAAAGAATACCCTTCTTTGTCATCTCAAGGATCCAACTAAACCTTAGTCTTCTCAAGGACTCACAAAGAACAACTTTCTTTGTCTTCTCAAGGATAACCTCCTTAAGGAATCAAACAAATAGTTTGAAGAATATTTAGTGTGTTAAAAGATGCTCTTACACGAGAAAATTTACACAAATGAATAATAAATACATAAAGAACACTGTATGCAAAAGATGATAGCTTTTCACAAAGAAAAACAGCTTGTTAAAATACTTGTGCAGATCAGCGTTTTCTTCAACTCTCCAATGCATGCTAATATAGGGAAAGCTCCTTGAGTGGTTGTCCACTATTAGATGAGAAAGGAATGATACCATGTACTGCCCTTTCGCCCACAAATTCAATGACAAGTGTGATGAATAGTACAGTCCATGCCCACAAAATCAGGTAGTGGAAAGGTTGTTCGATTTGTACTATGTATTATTTGATCACGTTCCAATTTGATCTTATCTTCAAATTCATTGGCTTCTGATAAAAGATTATTGAAGCATGAAGTGAAGAAGTAGAGAGTTGCATCATAAACTTCAGAACCTTGGGTCAGAACCTTGACAACGTCAGTAGTCTGGCTTGAGTTCTTTAGTGTCTTCAGACTATTCAGAATCCTTATTTAGAACCTTGATAACTTCAATTTTCTATCTTGAGATCTTCAGAATCTTCAGCTACATAACACAACTTCAGAAGCTTGCCATTCTTCAGAAGTTTGGTGATCAGAGTTGCGCCCAGAAGCAAAAACTAAGAGAACATTGCAACAAAAATATAGAGTATCCTCAGAAGCTTATGATTGGTGAAATAACACATAAGCAGAAATAACATTGCAGCAACAATATTGACGTCTTTCAGAACTTCTAATTGCAGTGCAAAAGCGAATTTGGAATGCAAAGTTCAGAAACTGATGATGTTGTACATCATATGATCATAATTATAATTGGTTGTTAAATCTACACAATAACGAACCATTAGGGTACCAAAATTGTTCTCACACAAATACAACATTGTTATCATCAAAACTCAAGGTATAGATGTAAAACCAAATCTTGTTCTAACAATCTCCCCCTTTTTGATGATGACAAAACATGTATTTTGATGGATAGTTTTGTACAGGGTAATCACATATGAATATATCATACAGAAGCACAAAGCCCCCCTCAGATGTATAGTCCTATAAAGATAAAATCATAATGAAAGAACACTTTCCTTATTTACCTTTTGAAGTACCAAAATAAATATTTAGTCAAAATCTGGTTTATCTTCAGAAGTTAGTTGATGTTGTCCATATCACTAGTTGATAACGTCATCATTTTGATAGGCTTTACTTCAGAATCTTTTTCTTTATAGAACCTTTCTTCAGAAAATTCTTTTCCTTGAAGGATAAGGTTTTTAGAACCTTGACTTTTCAGAAGCATGATTTTCAGAAGTAACATCTTCAAAACCATTCTGATTATTGAATATTATCCCTACAAAAACACTTAACACACATTTCTCGAAGTATTTGTTAACAGAAACATTTAAACAATGTTTGGGTCTTTACTTAGGAAATTAGATATCAAAATAAACACTTAATTCTTCCCCTTTATAAGGTTATGTTTTCTCCCCCTTTGTCAGCAATCAAAAAGATAAAAGACAAAATAAATAAAGAGAAGCAAAACAAATTTCATTAATTAAAAAGTGCCAATAGGCAGTGCATAGTACAATGAAATGAAACAAAAGGAAAAATGCAAGAAAGTTAAAGTAAATAAAAATCTAGGGGTCTAGGGGGGAGGTGGATGAGGAGGAGGAAGTCTTGACAGAATCAGCTGAAACATCAGATCTTCCTTATGCAGACGCTTGTTGAACTTTGCGTTATCAGTCTTAATCTTCTCAATGGTTCTTAGAAGAGATACTGGAATAGGATGAGACGCAGAACCTTTTGAGACAACTATCTGGTTTGGAGCTTCTTCCATAGCAGAGTCTTAAATTTCAAGAACAGAAGGTTATGGAGCAGCAGATTCAATGTTTTGAGCAGGCTCTGTTACCCGAGCTTCTTCTTAAATCTCAGAGTTCATCCAGCTTCTCTAGGCTTCCCATGTTGAATCACTTGCATAAGGGTTTGCAGAAGAATAACTGGAAATCATTGCTATCTCCAAACTCCTCTTAGATTTATAATCAAAATCCGTTAGAACCTTACTAAGGTCAGGAGAAGATTGTGTTGGGAGTTTGGGATATTTAATGGTGATGTTGATTCTGGACTCGTCAAAGTCAGGACCAAAAACGGAGTGTTGAATAATGCGGGATGATTCTAGTGAGGTGATGTCTTGTTCAAAGTCAAATATTCCTTCAAGAATGCCTTCGGAAACATGTCTGTCAGAAACACTTCTAGCAGGAGATGTTCGAGGTGGTGTAACATTTAGATTATTTGGTTGGGGAGCAGAAACAGTTGGTAGTGGTAAGATGGGTGTAGTTTGTAACTGTGGAGGAGATAATGGAGGTGGTATCGATTGTTGTTCTAAAACAGGAGCAGAAACTATAGAAGTTTCTGTGACATATGTTGCTAAAGTTTGAGTAAATTTTGGTGGTGCAATTTCTATGATAGGTGTCGATATTTGTGGATTTATTTCTGGTGGTGGTAGCGGAATTGGTTCAGAAATTTGAGATGGAGGTGTAAGTGATAAGATTCTAGACGAAGTTGAAACAAAATCTAAAGAAGTGTCCGCAGAAAGAAACTTACCAGAAGCTCTTGAAGACTGGATGACTCCAGACGTATCCTTCTGAATCATAGCCTTCTGGCGCTCACTTAGAGGTACCTCATCTTCATCCTAAAAGATATCTATTTTCTTCTTCTTCTGAGCTCTAGAGGATCCTTAGCCTCTAAACTCTTTCTTCGTTTTACCATGGACATTTGGGTAGGTTTTTGGGAGGTTAAAGGGATCCACCAATTGGTCAATTCCATCCTTCAAATAACTTTCCAGATAAGCCATCAGAACCTGTGCAGGATCTACTTTTGTGAAGATAAGGTAGTCATCTATTGGATTTCTTGTACCGTAGATATCATCCTTGGTCATAATGTTTTCTAGTCTTCGAAATATGGAGATGAGACCCATACTCTTCAAATCCTTACCCCAAAAGACTTTCCCAGCATCCTTTACCAATTCTTCTATCAAGACACTGACCAGAAGATCATCCACCGCATCACTTTCCACCAGAATGTCTGAGATCAATCTGCCATTTGGTATGAACTTGCTTCTCGCCTTCTTGGATGATCCACTAGTTCTAGATTCTCTGATAGAATCCCTTATGAACTTGAATAGAAGTGATGGCAGTACTAGCTTAACACCCTTCTCAAAAAGAAACAACATGACTTTCTGACATGTGTGTGATGTAGTCAGAACTATTTGTACTTTGCATGTGATGGAAGCACCCCAGAATAATCTTGAACCATACCCTTAAATTATTTGTTAAGTCCTTTGCACTAGGAACCTTTTCATCAGCAAAATGTGTCCCTTCTTTGAAAATGAATGGAGAGATATCAGTGTCCCTCTTAGCGATGATGGTTTCACTATAAACCCTTTTGCCTTTGCCATCATGACTAATAAGGTCCACAATGGACTTCTCATTGATGACAACCTTCCTATTCATGACATAGGAGGTAATGGTTTCCCTTTCAGTAATAGCATGAACCCATAACTATTTAACCAACACAGGATAAACTAGGCATGTGACTCTCTCGAAGAAGGTGTTACATCCTTGAACATTCAATGTTTATGTGAAATCAAAACCATTATCCTTTAGGTTTTTGAAATCCATTATGGTTTCACACAACACTGTAAGCTCATTGACTGAGTGTGGAGAGTGAGTTCAGGAATGCCTTCCAGTATGTTGCTTTAAGTAGCCTTTGAAGATTATTGTGCCATTGAGAAAGGGTGAAGATGAAAATGAAGAACAGTTGAAGAGAGAAGAGAGTTTTTTTGAGGTTTGAAAAACTTGAAAGTATGGGAGAAATGTGCGCGTAGTGTGAAAATGTAAGTGAAGTGAGTTTAAATAGAATTTTTTTACAATGATGACAAAAAGGGGTGCGCAGTCATGGGGGGAATTGTAAAAGTTTAGACCTAATTCCAAGAATTGTTAAACCCAATGTGTCACGCTTTAATCACGCGTGCTCAAGAAGTGGGACAACTGTCTCCACTAAGAACCACACGAAATCAAACGATAAGACAACCATTAAATGTAACAACTGTTCAGAATTAGTAAGACAAATCGATAATATTGCTTATGATAAGAAACTTTCTGATTCATTAAAGTGTTCTTGCTTCAGTAAGCTTCAAGTTTCAGAGTTAGAAAGCATAACAATCTCAGAATCTAATCTAGAGTTCTAAAGACTTTACATTATGAATCACATCTTTTCATTTTGGACACGGTTTCATAAATCAATTTTTCAGAATGAATATGAATCTATCTTCAGCAAGGGGTTTTGTAAAGATATCATCCCATTGATGGTTTGTATCAACAAATTTTAAGTGAAAAATTCCCTTATTAACATAGTCACGTAAAAATGATGTTTTATTTCAATATGCTTAGCCCTATAATGCAAGATAGGATTCTTAGATAAATAGATAGCAGAAGTATTATCACAGAGAATAGGAATGTTACTCTCAGATATATGATAATCTTCCAGTTGACTTTTCATCCAGAGTATCTGAGATCTACATCCAAAAGCTGCAATGTATTCAACTTTGGTTGTTGATAGTGCAATGTTGATTGTCTATTATTGGACCATGAGATTAAGTTGTCTCCCAGAAATTTCCAACTTCCAGAAGTACTTTTTCTTTCAATTCTATCTCCAGCATAATCAGCATCACAATAGCCTACTAATTTATACTCACTTGATTTTTTATAAAATAAACCAAGATTAGTAGTACCTTTTAGATACCTAAAGATTCTCTTAACAACATTTAAGTGAGTTCCCCTAGAATATGATTGGAAGCAAGCACATAATCATACACTAAATAAGTGTAGCGGTAAATTCATGACCATTAAGTTATGGATAAACTTATAGTCTATAAAACCAGAGTCACCACCGCGCTTTTATTGTTTCCAAAGGAAAAGGGAAAAGTACGAACAAAACCCAAAGATAAGAAGTTTTCAAATCAAAACTAATAAAATACCAGAGATTACAGGTAAGGGGGTTGGTTACACAGAGGGATGGTGTTAGCACCCAAAGTGTCCTAGGTACTCCTTGGGAGCCCTTTTTAATGTGTGTATGTGATTTTGGCATAAAAGATGTTTGCAATACGTAGAGTGAGGAGATGAGAAAATAACTCATTAATTATATTTTTGTGTTTGACAAGACCTTCGGACTTGTTCCTACGTACCAGCATAAAAATGAGGGATCAAAACCTCATAGTTCGTGGTATCAATTTTAAAGTGTGTTGATTGCTTTTAACAAAAGTTGAAGTTTGAAAGAGGCACAAAAGGCCTAAAAGAGTTTGAATGAGTGTTAGTTCTTTTTGCCTTTTGAAATTTAAAGTCAAGTATTGTTAAGTTCATTTAGAAGTTTGATTAAGAAAGAGAAGTTAAAAAACGCAATGGCATAAGGCTAAAGTTTCTAATTTGCAATAAAGAGTCTAAGTTTAAAAAGCACAAGGAAATAAGATTTTGAAAGGGGGGAGAGATTTGAAATTTAAGAAATGGGAGAAGATGAAGAGACTAACCCTAAGCAAGAATTTAAAAGTTAAGAGTTGAAAAGATCTGACCGGTGGGATACAATCCAATAGACAAGAATGTCATATAGAAACCCACTTTTCCTTTGGAATTTAAAATCAAGCAATATCAATAAGCAAGTGAGATGAAGAGCAATGCATCAAATAAAGATAGCCACATCCAAGCTAGCAACTCCATAGTCTTTTTCATAATCTTCCCCATGTATCAGATGACATACTCCTTGAATGGCTCAGAATAAGGCATTAGACACAGGTTCAAAGTAACATTTGCATCAAGACCATGTAGTAGATGAACTCAAAAGGGATCTCAATACTTGCATCAGATGAAAGTTCAATTCACTATGGCTTGGCGTCAGAAAAGTTGGCATTGGACAAGTCCTTTTGCATAGGGAGTGTTGCCTAATTCTAAGTCCAAGTCCCAGATCAAATCCAACAATCCACAGAAACATTTTTAAGGGTTTTGTTGTTATTATGTACATTAGGTCCTAAGACCACAAACACAAACAAGTTATAAGACAAGTATATACAATCACAATATATTAACAACATATGGCTCAAGTGAGCAAAGTAAAAATGGCATTAAAATAAATAAGTTAAATGATATGTATAATGACAAATGACAAATGGCTTGAATTTAAAGTGCATAAGGTAAATGACTTGAAATTAAATGTTAGTCAAATGTTAGTTGATTAGGTGTTAGTATTGTTTTTTCTTTTCAATTTGTTTAAGTAATTCTTTGGAGAACACTAAACCCTCTATTCACAAGCATGAATCCTTGAACGAAGAAATCTTCCAAAGGAAGGAAAAAAGGCCAACTTTTCCACACAATACCATGAAAGGGGGGAGACTTACAATCTCACTTACTAGAATGCTATGCTTTTGGGTCAAAATTTAGCGCTATGTTAAGCAATCGTAATTGGACTTATGTAGAAGTCACAACTATCTGAGGTCCGGTAATAGAAATTTTAGTGTTAATACATGTCAGAGATATGGTATAATGAACCATACTCCTATAACATACCACACTTAAAAGAAAATGGCAAAAGGGTGGACCTAATCTCATCCATACTTGTATTGGTTTATCAACCAATTAGCCTTAAGATATAGAGATATCATTGGTCAATGAAATGAATGGGATAGAATGGGACTGAAGATGAAGAGGGAGGGGAAATGAGACAAACACAAATGGGACAAGGGAAGGATTTTATCAAATTAAAATTATTCGTTCATTTTGGGAGATGGAATGTACATTCCATCAATCCCCTAAATCCAATTATTTTAATCCAACAAAGTCATATCAATCTTGACCAAGGCCCAAACACATTAGTCAAACTTCACAAGTCAATAAAAATATCTCAACACAATTTATTCATAATAAAACAATTAAAAATAAATTAAAAAATGCATTAAATAAAATAATGTTTGATCAAAAACCTAAAACCTCTTTAAAACACCATATAAATGGCCAAGAGATTTATCATAGGTCAAACAAGGTCAAAGGACCTTGGAGAAAAAAATTCATTATTTTAGGAAGTGGAAAAGTATTTTTAAACAATTTAAAATATGCACAAAACAATTAAATCATGAAAAATATTAATATTGATCCAAAAAATAATTTTAATTCAGAAAATGAAAGAGAAAAATATTTGAATTTTTTGGTGAAAGTCCCATATTTTTTTGGATCGATATTAAATTAATAGGAATTAAAAAAAATCAATCAATTAAAATGAAAATCAGAAATTACAAATATACGTGGACCATCTGATCTCCCTCATTAGTTAAGGTGGCAAATCAGATGGTCTCTAGCGCGCGTTCCATGTGGTCTTGAGTCAACAACGCTGCACATGTGGTAATCAAAACTCACGCCTAAGATTAAAACAAAATGAATGAATCATGTGGTTCAGAGACACGCCAACACATCGCCGGAGCCAGAGCACCGGTCTTCTTCTCCGGTGGACCTCACCGAATCGGTCCACCTTCAACCATCACCAAAATGAAAAAGGAGCACATGAATTTAAAGAAAAAATGCTCAGGAGCTCGAATCTGGCCTCAATTTTGTCTAACTCCAAGTATATAGAAAGATACAGGGAGTTCAATTTTGAGGATCATGATCTGAGTTGCTTCGGTTTGACCTCAAAGCAACTCAATCTTCTCGCCTACATTGGTAGGACTTCAAACAACCAAAAATCAACAAGAATAGTGGAGAATTGAGTGAGAATCGAAGAGATGATTTTTTTTTAAAATCACCTTCACTGCAGCTTCAGATTGGCACGATCTTGCTCTCAATTATGCTTGGCCTTGCTTCAGATACTTGATGGAATGGAAATGGATTAAGGAAAGGGATGGACTCTTGGAGTTTCAATTTTAAAAACAGTAGGAGATTCAAGCTCGAGTTTCAAAGAAAATCTTCAAGGTTATCCTTTAATGGTGAGGGTTTAGGGTTGCTGATTCAAAGCTTGCACGCCAGGGTCTTCAATTCTGAGCAAGAGAGCTTTTATTTATAGCCAAGGAGATTGATAATTGCACACTTCCATTTTTGGCCAAAGTTGAAAACTTCACTTGCAAGGGCGTGTGGTAGGCCCATCAAATGATGCACTTAGGTCCAAAATTGTGTGTAAGCAATGCTGAGATCATGTTGACAAGCCATGAATTCGTGTATGAAAATGGAACTTCAAATTATCCAAATGGTCCTTCAACTTTAAGCCATGCGCAAGTCATTCATACTTTGTCCAAGTGAGAAGATTATAGACTTTTTGGAAAGATTATATCAAGACGAACAACTTTCATGTTAAACACTGTTTCATTTGAAGCTTGAATCATGGTGAATTTTGAGGTGGAAGTTTGGAAAAGCAAACATATCAAAAAAATTCTAAGAACCAAGCCATATGTTCACTTC